>NW_001849502.1:198071-206540 GCF_000209065.1 Trypanosoma cruzi
TGCGGCGCTGTCTGTGGGTGTTCGTTTGCGCGCGCGTGTTGGATGCCAGCCTCGCTTTCGTCGGGGCCTCGAACCCACGGGGCGTGCGCTGGAGCGCGGGTGGCGCAGCCGGAGCGTCATCTTCCCCGGGGACGCTCCCTACTTGTCGGAGCGTTGGTGATCGTGGAGGCATCGAAGACGAAGCCTGAGTCCGGCTTCTCGTTTGCCCGACGCCGTGCGGGAACTGCGGGGCGACGGCTTCGGCCTGGGCCGCGCGGTCTGTGGCGGAAGCCCGATCGGTGTGCAGTGTCTCGCTCCAGTCCTCGCTGCGGTGACGAGTGGCGCTCCCAGCGGGAGGAGGAGGCATTTCCGTGCGGGTTTTTTTGCGTTTCTGTTGTGGGGCGTCCGGGCCGCACCGACGGCATCCGTCCGGAGCGGCGAGTCGCAGTAGCCATAGCAGTCGTCCGTGTTTGTCTGAAGCCCCGGTGCGGAGGCGGGCCAATGCGGCCTGTTCCCCACGAGCGAGGGCGGAGTCCGTGCGCGTGGGCCCCGGTCGACTGTTAGAGTGGAGCGGTGGGTTTTGCCCCTGAGCCGTCGGGTCGGATACCGTAGGAGGACCCTTTTGCAGGGCGCCAAAGAGAGCGGGCCGTGAAGATTGGCACTCTGTACGGCGCAGTGCTTGTCAGCGGGGTGGTGCTCAACAGATTCCTAGACCAATAGGTGGGGCGACGCGTCCGGCTCCGTGGCGGCGATTTGTCGGTCCGCCGCCGGCCCTGGCAATGCTGAGCGGCGTTTCCTTCAGGTAGCGCGCCGCCACCGCTCCCGATTTGACGCCGAGCTCCGCAGAGCCGTCTGCCCACGCCTGGTGGCGCTTTCCTTCTGGGCGTGGCGACGGGCCTTTGCGCCGGAAGCGGCGGGCGATCCGGCAGTTCCAAAGTCGGGGCTCGAATTCGTCGGGACCATCTGCGGCGGCGCCGTCGCGAGAGGCGTGGGAACGCACTCGGGCTGCGGGCCGCGAGCTTCTCACCGAAGCGCAGGGCGCGGGGTCATGTGGTTTTCTGGCGGGGCGCTGTGGGTGGCAGACGGCGGAGGCACCGGACCGCAAAGTACCACCGCGCTGTGTCGGAGAGGGGCCGCGGCTTCACGTCCAACACGGCATCCCCCATTCGGCCGCCTTTCGGTATTCCCGCAACGATTCTCGCACGACCTGTAATGTGCGAATCCGACGTGGGGCGGGACGCTGGGAAGGCCACTCCGCACCACACTCCGATGCCGTACATCGCCTTCGCCCGCGCCGGTGCAACGCAGAACGCCCGCAGGGTGTCTCTCATAGTTCCCCACGCGGCGGGCGGAATCGGTGCCATTCGTGGTGGGCGCTGGTTTGCCTCCTCGGGGAGCGCCGCCACGCGCGCGCCCATTCCACGGAATTCCGGAAATTGACGCCCAGGAGGGTCGGCATGCGCTCCATGGTGGCTGGGCCCCCTCGCGCGTGAGGTCCGAGAAGGGCGTGACGCCGAAGGTCGCGTGTGGGTTTGCCGCGGCGTTCTGGCATTCTTGTGGGGCCGGGCTGGCCGTGTCCCTGTCGCCGTGCCGTGTGATAAGGGCGCGTTCAAAAGTCGAGCGCTAAGGGAGTTCATGGCGATGATGGCGTGGTGGGGCCTGCCGCCGTCTCTTGCGGCGCTCCCCGCGCGGGGGTCTTGGGAGAGAATGAAAGTTTACCGACGCGCACCGCAAAGCTTGTGATGCGGAGAAATGCTGCTGACCAGCGCGCGATGCGCTTGGAGATCGACAGTCGCCGCATTTCAAAGATAACTTTGTCACGGTCTGCCGCGTCGGGGGCTCGGGCGACGAGCAAAAAGACGGCCGCCGTGCGGTGTTGCGGGGCATCGCGGCGCATGGCAGCCCTGAGGCGCAGCAATCGGTCAAGGGTGGGATTGTCGGGCCAACTGGGACTCGATGGCGTCTCGGATGCGTGCCATGAGCTTGCCGGGGCAGCTGGTCAGCGTGACGGGTCGGTGGGGTCGCGGTCGGATGCCGTTTTCTTTGGCTTGAGGAAGGTGATGGTGACAACCACGCGTCGCCAATCCCGCCGGACGGCTTCCGCACGCAGGCGTCTATTCAACAGCCGCAAGACGGCACGCCCCGCCGCATGGCCTAGATGGCGCGGCTCCTTTCCACGTATTCCGTCGGAGCCGGGTGCCGGTCCCAAGAGCAACAGCCGTAGGGTGCGTTTTGGCTCCGCCATGGTTGTGGGGGACGGGGTCCCTAGCATTCGTCGGGGTCGGTGGCGGAAAGCAGTGCTTTGGGTGCCGTGCCGCTCCCGCCGCCCAAGGCTTTGTCTGGCTGGCGTTCCGGTGTGTGCTGGGCACGGTGCCGTCCGCTTTCGTGGCTGGCGTGCTGGGGGCGAGGCGCATACACAAGGCACGCTGCTTGCCGGCTGTTGTCGCCCGTGGCCTCGGGTTTGGAGCGGGCGCGCGCCATCGGCTTTTGGGTGCTCCGCGCAGTGCTTCCCTGCGTCGGAGACTGGGTGGCCGGCGGCTCCCTGCAGGGACCGTTGTGTCGGTGGCTTTCCGCATTCCTGACGCAATGTGCTTCTCTATGCTGCCCATTTTGCCTAATTCTTGCGGGATTCTGCGGAGCTGGTTGAACATTCCGCCACGCCTGCTCAATTCGCCTTCCTCCGTGCTGATGGTGTCCGGTTAAGCTTCGGTACCGCTGCGGGTGTTTTGTCGTCCCCGAGCTGGACATGAAGGAGGGCGATGCGGTGGCCACTGTCCGACAAGGGCTGCGCTGTCCAGTGGATGGCGACACAGCCCTTAGACGGGGCGATGCCGGGTGCTGTGCTGCCCTGTCGCTCGGTGTGCCTCGTGCGCTCCCCGGCGTTGACAAACTGGGAACAAATTCTCGACGCACCGCTGCGCAACGGTATCGCCACGGGAGTCTATGGGACGCTGCGATCCCAAGCCTCTCCGTGCGCGAGTCCGCCCGCACCGCCCCTACACTGTGCAGTCTGCTACAAGAGAACAAAAGCAGGGGAAAAAAAGGACAGCTGCGTCGCCAACAAGCAAGGAACTTTGTGTCACTGGCGTTGCTCCGCCCACTGGGCACACCAGCGGCGGGGAGAGCGTCACGACACACACTCTCCCCACGCCGGGAGCCACACCACCGGCACTGACAGCAGCCGCACCGTGGGACGCTCCGTTCGCAAGTAAATCACACGAAAACACAAGAATACATTCCCAGCGGCCCCCAACCGCGAAGTGAGGGCTCTGGAGTGGGAAGGCCAAAGCAACGCACACAAACACACGCACACACAAAAAAACAAGAGCAACAGCAAAAAAACGTTGAATCACTTCCATTTTCCAATCGCGCAATTAATAGAATAAGGGGATAATTCTCTCTACAAACCTACATACATTGTTCATTGACGGCTCAGCCCACACACGCACATTCTCGTCACATGCTCCCAGCAAAAGCACACCCGCGGCACAAAGCAACGGGCTCCCACTGGCTCCACCACCACGTCCCGCACGCGGGTTGAGGGCAGGGAGTGACACGCTCCACAGGGGCACGGGAGGTCAATGACACATTTCACTTCGTTCGGCCACAGAGTACATAGAACAAAAAACGGGATGCAGCAAACGATCAAGCAACACATTAGGAGTTAACACGCACAGAAAAGAAATCATTTATTTCACTTGTCAATCGCACAGCGGGTATATCGTGTCGTCGGACGCCCGTTCCACACGGGCAACAGGCGATGTGTCGTTACCGAAGCGCGCCATCAGTGAAGCGTAGTCGTCCTCCCGCACATGATGGACACAAATCGAGGTCGGCACCACCTGCGAGTGCCCCGTTTCATTGCGGGCGTCATGGAAATGACAGGGCAGCACCTTGACGTATACCAACGGGCGGTACTTCACTTCCTTCTCAAGAACCCACCCGACCATGATGTCTTCGTGCTGAAACCGAAGCAGAGCAAACTCGTCATAGCGTTCCTCGCTGTACGGCAGGTACGCCAGGCGCCGCAGCGGCTTGTACGAAACCAACGCCTCCGCCACATCCCTCGACAAGGTGTAGCACCAGCCAACCATAAACGTGCTACCTGGTAAACCCCTTTTCCCGAAACTCCCAACACCAACGTGGTATCCCATGTAAATCCTTTGGCGCGGCAGAAGGCGCAGGTGAGCAACGAACAGCGGCACACGGAGAAACATGTCGTCATCGCCCTTCGCAATGTACATCGCGGTCTTAAAAAGGCGGAGCGCAAGGTCAAACCACATGTACACCTTGCGTGACATACCAACTTCCGTCTCATCGCCCCAGGAGCCATCGCCACAAACTGTTTTATTCGTCGCCACGCGGCCCTCGTTCATCGGCAGCGCAACCACATCCTGCCACTGCGCCGCCTCCTCCAGCAGCGCGGCCGAGTAGTCGTATCCGTGCGACGGGTGTCGCGCAAGAACGTACAGCACGAGCATCGCACCGGTGAAGTCGTTCGCCCTCGTCGCCACTCCGGGGAACCGCCAGCACGTCGTCCGCTGCAGGTTGCGTCGTGTTCGCCTTTCTTCGTTGTCCGGGGAGGGGATGCCCAGCACAATCAGATATTCCCGCCGGCCCCACGTGCCCACAACACGGCGTGGGATGTAAGCAAGTGCTGCATCGTCCGCTGCGGCCGCGCGCGGGTGGCGAGGGTTGTTTGGCCCCGGTGCGCCATCATCGGCGGCGGTGTCGGACCTGAAGGACAGAACAATCGTGGCCACAATGAAGAGAAACAGCAGCACGGCAACCCGCCTCAGCTTCCGTCTCGTCGTCGGCAGTTTCTTTTTCGCCATGGTCGCTGTTGGTGCGAGAGACTAAGAAGAAAACGAAAAGGGGCAGAGAGCGCGTGTGAGGACGTGAGGCGTTTTTTCTTATTTTTTTCTACTCTTGCTTTCTCAAACAAGCGCGATGGCCCGCACGACGCCCACCATCGCAGAGCGCGTCCACCCGCGAGGCGGGGACGTGGAGGAGGGCCTCGGCTCCGGAGAGAAAGCCGCGGTGGAAGGCGCAAAACGCACACACGCGCCGCGCGCCCGAGAACCAACAAAAACCAACAAACCAGTAAACCACGCAGCCCACGAATAAGGAAAGGGAGGGAGGGGAACCGGCGAGGAGCACCGACGTTGTGCCGCCGCTGTGGGGGGCTTTGTGCCTTCTCGCTGCGTGGTAGTGCTTTTGGGCAGCGCCTTTCCATCCCGAGGAAAAACCGCGCCAACATTTTCGTGCAACACGGCTTCCTCGCTTCTCCGATGTTCACGCCGTGTTTTTGCCCAGGCGCCTGCAGAGCCGGGCGGTGGAGTAGACGCCGACATTTCTCATGGCACGGTTCGCGTTGGCTGGCTTTCGCGATCTCCGGTTCGTCCGTCATCGCTGTGGCGCCGAAAACCGCATGTTTGACGGCGATGTCCGACAGGTGGTGATCCCGTCGGGGTGTCTTCGCCGGGCGACGTGCGCTTCCTCGGCGGTCTGACGCCACTGGTGCGCCCACATCCGTTTATTAACGTCACACTTTCGCCGATTCCGTGACGGCGTTTTGGGCACACGGCGCGCTGCTCTTTGGCGGCGCCCCTCCTTCGCGGAGGCGAGGTTTTCGCGGGATTTGGCCTTACTCCTCTGGAGGTGCGGCCCCCACGGCGCGCGGGTGTCCTATCCGTGTTTTTGTTGCCGTGTCTTTCTTACGGTCCGGGCGCCCGAACCGGAAGTGAAGAGCCAATCCCCCGGCATTACCCGCCCGTTTGTCGCAGCAAGGGCCTTGAAGGGGCGCCTTGGTCTCGGGTGCCGGCTGCGGCGCTGTCTGGGGGTGTTCGTTTGCGCGCGCGTGTTGGATGCCAGCCTCGCTTTCGTCGGGGCCTCGAACCCACGGGGCGTGCGCTGGAGCGCGGGTGGCGCAGCCGGAGCGTCATCTTCCCCGGGGACGCTCCCTACTTGTCGGAGCGTTGGTGATCGTGGAGGCATCGAAGACGAAGCCTGAGTCCGGCTTCTCGTTTGCCCGACGCCGTGCGGGAACTGCGGGGCGACGGCTTCGGCCTGGGCCGCGCGGTCTGTGGCGGAAGCCCGATCGGTGTGCAGTGTCTCGCTCCAGTCCTCGCTGCGGTGACGAGTGGCGCTCCCAGCGGGAGGAGGAGGCATTTCCGTGCGGGTTTTTTTGCGTTTCTGTTGTGGGGCGTCCGGGCCGCACCGACGGCATCCGTCCGGAGCGGCGAGTCGCAGTAGCCATAGCAGTCGTCCGTGTTTGTCTGAAGCCCCGGTGCGGAGGCGGGCCAATGCGGCCTGTTCCCCACGAGCGAGGGCGGAGTCCGTGCGCGTGGGCCCCGGTCGACTGTTAGAGTGGAGCGGTGGGTTTTGCCCCTGAGCCGTCGGGTCGGATACCGTAGGAGGACCCTTTTGCAGGGCGCCAAAGAGAGCGGGCCGTGAAGATTGGCACTCTGTACGGCGCAGTGCTTGTCAGCGGGGTGGTGCTCAACAGATTCCTAGACCAATAGGTGGGGCGACGCGTCCGGCTCCGTGGCGGCGATTTGTCGGTCCGCCGCCGGCCCTGGCAATGCTGAGCGGCGTTTCCTTCAGGTAGCGCGCCGCCACCGCTCCCGATTTGACGCCGAGCTCCGCAGAGCCGTCTGCCCACGCCTGGTGGCGCTTTCCTTCTGGGCGTGGCGACGGGCCTTTGCGCCGGAAGCGGCGGGCGATCCGGCAGTTCCAAAGTCGGGGCTCGAATTCGTCGGGACCATCTGCGGCGGCGCCGTCGCGAGAGGCGTGGGAACGCACTCGGGCTGCGGGCCGCGAGCTTCTCACCGAAGCGCAGGGCGCGGGGTCATGTGGTTTTCTGGCGGGGCGCTGTGGGTGGCAGACGGCGGAGGCACCGGACCGCAAAGTACCACCGCGCTGTGTCGGAGAGGGGCCGCGGCTTCACGTCCAACACGGCATCCCCCATTCGGCCGCCTTTCGGTATTCCCGCAACGATTCTCGCACGACCTGTAATGTGCGAATCCGACGTGGGGCGGGACGCTGGGAAGGCCACTCCGCACCACACTCCGATGCCGTACATCGCCTTCGCCCGCGCCGGTGCAACGCAGAACGCCCGCAGGGTGTCTCTCTTAGTTCCCCACGCGGCGGGCGGAATCGGTGCCATTCGTGGTGGGCGCTGGTTTGCCTCCTCGGGGAGCGCCGCCACGCGCGCGCCCATTCCACGGAATTCCGGAAATTGACGCCCAGGAGGGTCGGCATGCGCTCCATGGTGGCTGGGCCCCCTCGCGCGTGAGGTCCGAGAAGGGCGTGACGCCGAAGGTCGCGTGTGGGTTTGCCGCGGCGTGCAGCCTCGCAAGAAACAGGTTCGCCCGGAACACGCTCAGGCGGAACGCCTCCTCCGCGGCGCTCCCGTACACCCTGCCATGCTTCTGCTTGAATTCTGCGAATTGCGACGCCAGCGTCTCCTCCGCATGCAGGCTCGCCGTCGCCGCGGGGACGAGGCACGCCATGACGACCAGGACGGCCGCGAGCGACAGCGCACGCGCCCAGCCAGACATTACTGCTTGTGTGGGCGTGTTTCCTTCCTTGTGTGCCTTCAACAGCGTCACCTTCAGACTGTGGTGGTGTGCGGGCGTTGACGTGGAGAGAAGGAGCATGCGCGCGTGTATGTGCACGCCACGGCAAAGGAGCGTCGCCACGCCACTCCGCCCCGCATGGTCGGCTGACAGTCGGGGACGGCGGTGGGTTCAGCCACAGTGGGGAGTGCTCGGGAGCTCAACAGAAGCATATAATAGAAAAAAAGCATGCACAGAGCAAATCAATAAACGATCCACTCCACTGGGACTTGTTTTCCCGGTGTGCCGCAGCACCGACGCTCGCTCAATAATAATAAGAAAGTAAAATGAGAAAAAAGCAGCATCAGAAACAAAGAGTGCCCTCAGAGACGGCGATGACGGCTGTGGTATGGCTGATAGCGACGCTGCCTGTCAACGTCGGCCAGTCGGCCACTGGAGCTGGAGCCGCAGAAGAACTCAACGGAGCCTCTTAACAGCCGGTTGCATTTGTTGAGAGGAACAGAGGACCTCACCGATGGGCCGCTGCAGTGCGTACTCGTAAAGAAGACTTCCTCTGTGAGAGTCTCAGCACCGCACGTGACAATGGCAGAGGCGCCGCTGGTGGTCAGGAGACACTGACCGGTCGGTAACGTCACGTTCTCGCACCCCACACTGCACGCAGCGTCAGTGCAGGACATCTGCACAAAGTACGATGGGGACGGTCCTGGGGCACTTGTGGTTGTCGTGGTGGTTGGCTCGGGAGTGGCTCCGGGGCCACCGACCACCGCGGAGCTCACCGCCTCCTTGACAAGGCATTGGTTCGAGCCCTTTGCAATGCGGATGTAGCCATCCTCGCCCCACTGCGTGGTCCACGAGTTCTTGATGATCCAGTGCGGCACTGTGGCGCTGTCATTGTAGCCGACGAGAAGAA
>NW_001849503.1:0-4561 GCF_000209065.1 Trypanosoma cruzi
CGCAACAACGCCGGGTGATCGCCGAGAGGGCGCTGGCAGCGGCGGGCAGCGTGTTCAACCTGATCGTGAAGGACCCAAGCAGCACACCCTTGCAGCCGCCGAACACCGCCGCAGCGTCGCAGCGAATGACTATCGTCTCGTCGACAGCAATGAAGTAACCGCGGTGCACGGGCACAGCCAGCTCCAGGACGGTGGACGGATTCGTCGCGTTGCGCTCCCACGTCGCGTTGCTCAGCATCGCTCCCCACGGACCACCAAACCCGCTCGGCTGCGCCGTGGACACCGGCACAAAGCTCAGGTGCGTGCCGAGCCGCGGGTCGCGTGCCCAACGAAACGGTGGCGGCAGCGCCACCATTAGCCATGTCGGGACGGCGCTCCCACCGCCGCGAATGTCGTTCTGCGTCAGTTTCCCACCAGCCGCCGTCGTCGTCACGGCGAGCGTCGGGCACGCCACGTCGCTCCACCACAGCGTGCTGCTCACCGATGCCGTCGGGGTCCGCGTGGGCGGCGGCGCCACCGTCTCCGTCACCTGCAAACTCTCCGTCGAACTGTACTGCGTCGGACTGTAGTGCGTCGTGCTCAGACTCGGCGTCCCCGTTGGCGTCAGGCTGCGCGTCGCCGTGTGGCTCAGCAGCGGCATGCCGTGCGTGCGGTTGCACCCGTCCACGTGCGGCAGGTGCATCGGCAGGCAGTCGCGCCCGTACCCGCCCTCAGCACAGCGGCAGCCGCACGACCCCGACATCGCCCTCGTCGCAGCAGTAAAGCAGCTTACGTCGGCGTCGCACACGCCACACGCCACGGGACGGAATTCCCCGATGATGCCGGCGGACCTGTAGTCCATCGGCCGCAGCGCCTGCCCGTTGAGCGTCAGGCACCCCACAACAAACTTCCGGCCGGCACCCACAAGCGCAACGGTGCCGTCCATCACAACGGGCCCGCTGCCGGCATTCCCGTGGAGCGTCAGCGTGCTCCGCACGAGGTCCGCACTGCGCGGGTACGACGGCACCGACAGAAGCCTGCCGCTGATGCTGTTGCCGCGCACCGAAAGCCACGAACCGGACACAAACGACGCCGACCTCCGCAGCTCCAGCAGCGCGCCATCGGTCAGCGCACCGGCGTTGTCATTCACTACGACGGCGGACGCGTTGGCCTCCACTCCGCTGCCGAATACCAATCCATGCGCGGCGTACACCTGGCTCCCCGACACGCGCAGCACAGCGCCCCCAGACGCAACCACGCGCGCACTCGCGTAAAACGCATATTCGCCACCGAGCACAGCCGCATCCAGCGCGACACCGCCGCCGACGAGCTCCAGCACAGCGTCGTCCACCACCACCGTCCGCCCACCAGTCATCACCGTCACGAGAGCAACGCCGGACACAACCAGCACGGACCGCACGAGTCGCAGGCCTGACAGCACCAGCACCGGTGCGTACGGCGAGGACTGCGAACCGGGAAGATACACAAGTGGCGTCGGCCTCGCGGCAACCAGCAGGGTGTCCGTCACCGTCAGCACAGATCCCGCGGGATACGTGCCGGTCAGCACAAGTGCACCGTTCAGCGCCTCCACATCGCACACGGACAGCTCCACCGGCCCGCTCTCGTCGCTCCCCGCCGCCCCCGCACCGCGCAACGCTCCTCCGCCCATCACGTACAGCACGGCACCGTTCAGCAGCGACACGTTCTGCACAACAATCCGCACGCCGTCCCGCGCCATCCACGGCACGTAGAGCACAGGACTCACGCCGTCCAGCACAACGTGGCGCAGCGTCATCTCGCTCGCACCGGCAGGCACAACAAACACCGACTGCACCGTCACGCCCTCGCGGAAGAACACACTCGACGCAGTGCCCACAGCGGGCGGCAGTGCGGGAGCTCCCACAGGCACGCACACCTCGCCGTACCCGCCGCTGCCGCACGCGCACACGCACACACCGTTCCTCATGCTCGCAGACGCCGTCCCGGGCGCGTAGCAGTGCGTGTCCCTGTCGCAGGCGTCGCACCCAACAACGTCGATGCTCCCAGCGTCGCCAAATCCAGCCGCAGCGTACTCCTCCGCCGTCGACAGGACACGTCCACCGGCGTCGTTGCACGCCACCCTCAAATGCGCCCCAGCCGCAAGCGACAGGCTCACCGACACCATCCGCGGCAGCAGCGCTCGGTTGCGCACAAAGCTCAGCGTGCTCCCAGCAGCGGTCACGGCGCCAGCGGCGTAGAGCATCTCCCTCGAGCCGCCGTCGTGCACGTTGTCCTTCGCCAGCAGCATCGACCCGCCGGCCAGGCTCACCGTCGAATAGAACGCCACCGCGTAGTCCTCCGTCGACAAAAAGTCGCTCCGCACAAGCGCCACAGCGGAGCCCGACACGCTCACAGCCCCACGCACAGACACCGCGTGCTTGCACAGCAGGAAGTCGCTGTCAACAAATGCCACCACGGAGCCGCCGCTGGCCGAAACACCGCCTTCCACCGACACGCACAGCCCCAGCGCCGTCTGCACCAACAGCCCGTCCAAGTACAGCGCACCGCGCGACGACAGCGCCACGCCGCCAACCACCAACACGCCAACAGCGTCACGGAACACCGCCGCCACATGCGTGCGCGCAATTGTCAGCACGCTCCCCGTCAGATTCACGCTGTGCACCACGAGGCACGCGGAGAGGTCGCCAAGATCGTAGTCGCCGCGGTACGCAACGCGCTTCTCCGCGATCAGCACCGAGTCCACCACAGCGACGCGCGAGCCCGGCGGGAATCGGTTCGCCACCAGCGCACCGCCGCCGGAGCGCGACTCAAGCCCGCTGACCAACACATCAACGCGCTCGTCAGCAGGCGGGTCGGACAGCCACCCGACAACGTACAGGCTCGCTCCGCCCACAAACGTGCAGTTCGCCAGCGTCACGTTGCGCACGCTCCCCGACATCGACCCCACGTCCACCACGACGTCCGCCGCAAAGGTCACACCAACGTAGCACGCCACCGACGTCCCGAGGCCGGCGTTCACCTCCACATCCACACTCACGTCCCGCACGCACAGGTCGACGCCGTCGGTGCTCGGTGGTTCGGGGACAGCGACAGGCAGGCACGCATCGCCGTGGCCGACCTCCGCGCACGTGCAGGCGCAGCCATCTCTCGAAACCGTCGTCGTGTACGCGGGGAAGCACGACGTCGCGAGGGCGCATGGGTCGCTGCACGTCAGAATGGTGGCATTGTACACGGACGGGATGACGTAGTTCACTTCCTCCTCGCCGTTCACAGTGTTGCACCCAGCCACAATAGCTCCGTTCGTGATATCGCGGGACCCTTTGGGTATCCGTAAAACTGTCGGCGTGACCGTGCTGGACATGAATCGGTTGCCGGACACAGACACCGTGGAGTCGCGGAGATTCACCGTGGGGCTCAGGAGTGCAAACGCATCCGATGGGGATTCACGGCAGAGGTTGTCGCTCAATTGCAGCCAGGAGTTGTAGTCGATGCAGGAAGGGTAGCTCAGGAAGAACGCGACCGAGATTCCCTGCATTTCGTTGCCCTGAAACACAACCGCTGACCGGGACTCCACACGTAATGCCAAAATTACTAATAAAAAGTACTTCACCGGCCTCGACACAACGTTGCCTCGGATCACCACGGCAGAGTCGTTCAGCACCTTCAGCGAAAATGACTGGCTAGACCCCTCAAGATTAATCAGCGTGCCGTCACTGCCAGCCATATGAAACACGTTGCCCACCACCGCAAAAACGGAGTGCCACGACACGCTCAGCGCAGATCTGACAACGTAAAGAGCACTTGACGATGCCCCCACGCTCTCAAACACATTGCCACTGAACACCACCGCGGAGTCATTGCTGATCGCCAGTCCATTCATCGCAACACACGACGGGCTGTCAAGGCCCAAACCCGACCGAGGGATCAGCCTCGTGACCGTGAAGCGGTTCCAGCTGATCGTGATGTTCGTGTGCGGTGGAAACACACCCTCCGGGCTGAGCAGCGCGTCACGAAAAGTGTTGCCGGTGACGACGATGTTCAGCGACCCCACAAAGGCGTACGCGCTGCCCAAAAGCAACAGCACGGCGCCGTCCCTCCACGTGCATCCATCGAACATGACATTCGCCACGTCGCCCGTCATCGCCCCAAGCAGCACCGTCAGTCTCATGCCGCCCCCGCTGAACGTCACGTTGCGGTAGCACAGCCACGACTGCCCACTGCCCACTGCCTGCGCAACCTCGGGGTACACAATGTCGCTGATGCACTCACCCACCGGCGGTAACGGTGGCGTGGGTGGTGGCGGTGGTGGCAGTGGTGGCGATGACGATGGCGGCGGGCCAGCAGGCACAGGCGCCGGGACGCACACATCGCCGTGCCCTCCAGCAGCGCACTGGCACTTGCAGTCAATGACCGCCGTCGTCAGCGGGGCAAAGCAGTCGCCGTCCTTCGTGCACTCCCCGCACGCGGTAACCGTCGTCACGTTGGTGATGCCGTGGAGCTCCAGTTCTGCTGCCGTCGTCACCACCCGTCCCGCGACCGTCAGGCATCCAGCAACGAACCGGTAGCCGGCGTCAGCCCGCTT
>NW_001849503.1:4661-7382 GCF_000209065.1 Trypanosoma cruzi
AGTTTATATTGTGCTGGAATATATGGACGCTGGGAGCATTGCCGATGTGCTCAGGCGTCATCCTAATAATTTCAACGAAGTGATGTTAGCATACGTGGCGAGGGAGTTGCTTCAGGGATTGGAACACCTTCACGCTTCAAAAGTAATTCATCGTGACATAAAACCTGTAAATGCTCTTGCAAATTCGAAAGGCGAAGTTAAAATAGCGGATTTTGGTGTCGCAAAAAGGTTTTCTGGTGGAGATGTAGAAACACTGTCCGCTCAAGGATCGCTCATATATATGAGTCCCGAGCGAATTCAAGGTCAACCGTACTCCTTCAACAGTGATATATGGAGCGTAGGGTTGACAATAGCAGAATGCGCGTTGGGGGCATATCCTTTTGCGTCGATGAAGCATAGCCTATATGATCTTATGCAAGCTATTGCTACGAGAACCGCAAGGGTTGATTGGACAGCTGATGGCCGTGAGCACAGCTCTGAGCTTATTGATTTTGTCGATCAATGCCTCCGTCCTGTTAGCTCACGACCGACAGCTACTGAGTTGCTCCATCATCCGTTCATTCAAAAGGCAGCGAATGTGGATCCTGCCGAGGCAGGAAGGTGGTTCGTTACTCAATCCTAACTTTAATACTTGGTGGGAATTTGTGAAAAACTTCCTCCAACTCTTTTTGTCTCTCTTTATCTCCTTGGTACTGGTGTTGCCGCGTGCTGTTGTTGAATTCACTGCTCCGTAGTTTGGCGACCTTATTTATTTATTTTTGTTTGTTGTTATTACTATTATTATTTTGTTTCGTTGTTATTTATTATTATTTTTTTTTTTTTTTGTTGTTGTTGTTGTTGTTGTTTTGTTTTTTTTTTTTTTTTTTGCATTTTTTGTTTCTTTTTTTGGCTTTCCTTGTTTTTGTCTTTTCTGAAGTTGACTGAATCACCTTTTTTTTTGCCAACGAAAAAGTGATGCCACCAAAAGAAAACAAAAAAAATTCCAAGTCAGACAAGGATCTTCAGGATGATGAACAACAGTTAAATGAAGATATTGTAAAAATGGGCATACGCTTGTCTGCCCTAAAGGCAGAATATGCCGGACAGCTTGAGGAAATATTCGGTTTGAGGCGAGAGAAAAAAGAGCTGGAGTTCGTTTGTGCAAAATTTGAAGATGACCTTCGTCTTGCTACATTGAATAGAGTAGATGTGCTAACCGATTTTGTGCGTCAATACAAAACAGAGGAAGATGAAAAAATACGCACCTGTACAGACCTGGATGAAACCTTAAACCGTCTCGAGGAGGAAAAAATTAGGCTTACTGAAAAGGCAAAAAAGGCAGAAACAGAACATGAAGACGCTATCAATTCGATGAAAACAGAGTATGATTCTTTATTGGCTCGTATAGATGAAATGGAAAGGGAATTCAGCGTTCTCATGGAAGATACTCGATCTAGGATGCCCTATGGACAGTCAGCACCTATTTAGCTCCTTTAATTAAAAGAATGTGCGGCTTTAATTCATTCGCTTTATTTTTTTTTTTTTCTTTTTTTTTTTTTTTTTTTTTTTTTCTGTATGTGATTAAACCGCATTTCTCGAAGCATTTTCCTTTCGAATGATATATTTGGGCATTTGTTTGTTTTTGCTTAGTTTGTCCGTGTGAGCTTAAACACGTATATATTCAGGCATATGCATACTAACCTTGAAGAAAATGCAAGCACTGTTTCGTTGCCCGTTCATTTTGATACACACGGAGTCGCGTCTTATGAGGCCGAAGGCCATGGAGCGGGCGGCCTTGACTGCGTTGGGGAAATGCAAATGGACTGGAAAATGGGCAATTCCCTTCATTTTTGTGGAAAAGATGCCGAGTTATCTCCTGTCAACTTCCCTTTTTTAAGTCACCATCACAAAAGTTCAAGGGTGACTGATTGGGAGAAACTTTTTCAGATTGAAAGCGAGTTGCAATACCTTGGTGAGGAAGTGGGTTTTTTCCTTCAAAAATTAGGTCGCTCTTTGGTGGGTAATGATCCTTTGGATTCCGTGGATGATACCGTTGAATTGGGGGAGGCTCTACAGATGGTGGAGAGTCGGCTAAATAGTATTTTTGCGGGGTGCGATGACTCGGGTATGAGCCAACGATTCCTTAGCAAGGACGCGCTTCACAAAGCAACAGACTGTAGCCGCGCCTTGATGGCCTACCGTGGGGTGGCAGAAGCTGCTGAATCAATGAAGAAATTACTCACCGGTGTCTTTAACTATAGAGTTCTTTTGCCTTTTGGAGCAGATGCAATGAAGCGGGCTCGGGAAGTCTCATTGCTCCTGGATGACATGGAAAAAGTCCTTGACTCTCTGGAGGCCAGAGTGGAAACACTGAGGGAATTGTCAGAGACAAGACTAGACGTTTTGAAGAGAGGTTTGGATGATCTTTCAAAATGACTTTTTTTTGATGTGTGTGTGCGTGTGTGGATTTGTTTCTTGGCTCTTCATTCTTCTCAGATAACTTCTCCTTCTTTCTGTTGTGATCATTTTTCATGGTCCGAATAGGTTTCACAGGGGATCTTCTTTTGTTACGTTTCTTTTGTCTTTTTGGCGTTTTTTTTTTTTTTTTTTTTTTTTTTTTTTTTTTTTTTTTTTTTTTTGAAACCCTGTTTTTTGTTTGTTTGCTTTTGTTTTCTTTGCGTGGGGGCAAAGGGGGTTGTTGTTGTTGGGTTACTTTTTTTTTTTTTTGACAGTAAAACCAAA
>NW_001849503.1:7482-10078 GCF_000209065.1 Trypanosoma cruzi
GAGAACAGAATATTATCTTCATAGAAGAAGAGTTTTTGAGGCTCTTTCAAGAAAAAGGATTAGATGGATTTTGTGACGCTCTTTTCCTTATTAGTGAGTGCCATCGGATATTCTGTTTGATGAAGCTGAATATTAGACTTCGAAGAGAAGAGGAAGAAAGAAGACGAATCAGGGAAGAGCAAGAACGAGCCATAGAAGAAGAAAGAAGGAGGGAAGAGCTGCGTCAGAAGGAGTTGGAGGAGGCTGAAAGAGCTCGACAGGAAGCTCTGGAACAAGCCAAGATGCTTGAAAGAAAAAAACGCGAAGAAGAACGTCGTGCAAAGGCACGATCTGAAAGAGAAAGGCTAAAAAGTCATCATGGCGTTCATGAAATTGGATTATCCGAGGATAAGTCTCAAACATTGGCCTTTGTGGATGAAGTTCTTCCTGTTACTGAAAATTTATCGTCAGTATTGGAAAAACTGGATTTAAATAATTGAGAACAAAGGAGAATTTTTTTTTTTTTTTTTTTTTTTACTGAATGAAATAATAGTATTTTTACTTATTCGCAGGGCATCTTTTATTTTAGGTGCAGTTGGTGATACTTTCTACGTCATGTAAATAGACAAATATTTATTGAAATCAAAGGTGTTTTTTTTTTTTTTTTTTTTTTTTCAAAGTGGATGTTATTTTGAAGGTACAAATAAGAATAATAATAAATGAAACCCTTTGCCTTTTAGGAAAAAGAAAAAAATCATGGAAGAAAACCCGTTAGCACTTGCCTCGAAGAAATTCTATGGTGCTTCGAAGCATTTATTTGAAAAATGGTATTCTTCAAGGGTGGAATATATTGAAGATAGTCGAAAAGATAACATGTGCTTTTTGGTTGATACATCGAGAGAAAAAAGAAATAATGTGACATTTTTTTTTTTTGCTTTTTTTTTGTTATGGAAAACCCAGTTTTTTTCCCAACTGAAATTTGGGAAGCTGCGAAGATCGTGTGAGAATTGAATTGGATGATAGAGTCAAATCTTGAAAATAAGGGAAATCCTAATTATTCTAACAATGTCTCGAATGGCTTTCTGTCACAACAAGTTGTGGGTATTTTTATTTGTCTTCGCGAGATAAGGACAGCAGCTCTGGGACACACGTGGCGCTATCGTCATCACAGCTTTTTTTGAATGAAACAAAGGCATGATCTAGTAGACGAAGAAAAAGGATACGGTACTATTCTTAATGCCTGCAAGAATGCGGCATTTCAAGGTGATTCCATGGTGTTTTGTATCGATGATGTAAACGAGGCCAGTTGCATTTCCTTTTAAAACCAAAGTGTGAAGAAATTTTTAAAGGGCGAAAAAGCAGGTGTTTTACCTCCGGGAAACGTAATTGGGAAAAAATGAATGAAGGATATATTTCACTTTGCGTTATATATATATTATTTGGATTGCATTGAGAAAAACAAAGAGTGTTGAAGAGTGAACACTTGCCGGGGAAGAAGTGAATAATAATCCTATAACGAAAATATTTTCTTTTGGTTCATAGGAAAAAGAGAATAAAAAGGTTTTTTTTATTAGAGCAGGGGAAATGCTAAGGGGCTATGCAGCGGGGGATTTTCTTGAGGTTTTGCATTCAAAGTGTTATATTTTTGTGTGTATCATCTGACGCAATTCTTTTGAGAAAACAAGACAATTTGCTCCGTTGTAGGAATAGGAAAGGTGTAATTATTAGTTTGGGTGTTGGGGCCGTTATATTGTCAACAGATAATAACGATTTTGACAATGTTGAGGTTGATGATGATATGGACGATGAAGAAATTTAGTTTAAACCAGAGGAAAAAAAATGGTATTAAGAAAACCGAAGAATGGATGGCATAGTGAGGTGTCGGAAAGAAATAAAAGGTGCTTTTGTTGTTGTTGTTAGTTTTTTACTTGTTCATTTGTTGCTTTTTTGATATTTTATGTACAATAGAGTTGTAAATGGTTTTTATGAAATTTGGGAGATATTCTGTTTTTAATTATTATTATGCTTGTGGGGCAATTGATGCTCTTGTTACTTTATTATTATTATTATTATTATTATTATTATTATTATTATTATTATTATTATTATTATTATTATTATTATTATTATTATTATTATTATTATTATTATTATTATTACTATTATTATTATTATTATTATTATGTTTGTCTATATACTTTTTTTAAAATTGTTTTTTTATTTTTCAAAGGCTTTTCCATAGTGGTTTAATAGCCACACATGCCTCCCAAGAGACCAGTTCTTGAAAATCTACGGATAGATCCTCCAGAGAAAACGGTATCGATTACAGACACATTAACCTTAGTTGTAAAGGGTGATGGGGGTCTTGAAATGCGTGTGAAAGAAAGTTTTATGGCTTCTGGTCCAGCGTTTCCGGCGCAGGCCGCAAAACAAAAGGATGACAAAAATGATGTGAGTATGGAAAAGATAAGGTTTGAGGATCTGCGTACGTGCCAGGAGTTGGGAAAGGGGTCTCAGGGAAGGGTCAGACTTGCTCGACATCTTCCCACCGGAAAAAGGTATGCAGTGAAATATATTAGGTTGGAAGAGGACACAGATGGTATGCGTCAAGCCCTTG
>NW_001849503.1:10178-11472 GCF_000209065.1 Trypanosoma cruzi
GACAGGTGCATTTGATCACGAAGAAAAGAAGTTTTGATTCTCGTGAGGAGATGCAAAATTATGCGGAACGGAGATATCAGGAGGTGGTGACGCGTTTTGGCTATCATGAGCGTCTCATAAGCTGTTCAGACGACAACACCATGTTCTTGTGGGCACCGCAAGAGCAGACTACTCCATTGGGGCGATTAACGGGTCACCAGGGAGCCGTGTTTCACATCCAGTTTAGCCCCGACGGAACTCTGATCGCTTCATGCTCCGCTGATAAGAGCGTCAAGTTGTGGAACGCCGCGGATGGAAAGTTTATTACAACGTTTAGGGGGGCATGTGGCTCCCGTGTATCACGTGAGCTGGAGCCTCGACTCCCGTCTTTTGGTCTCCGGTGGCCGCGATTCCACCCTAAAACTTTGGTCCGTCTCAAAACGGGAGTTGGTGGAGGATCTTGCGGGCCACTGCGATGAGATTTTCTCAACCGACTGGAGCCCCGATGGGCAGCGGGTTGCAACGGGCTCAAAGGACAAAAAAGTTCTCATTTGGGTTCATTAAATGCGAGTAGGCCATACAAATCCACATGTAACCCTATCCGTCGGTCTGCGTGTGCGTGTGTGTGTGCGTCTGTCTGCCACTGAAAATAAATCTTAAAATAAATGAAAATATGAGAGAGAAGTGGGAGGATCGCCCTTGTCTTGCTGCAATAAACATATTTACTTTTGCACACCTCTCTTTCCTTCTCTTTTTCTCTCTCTCTATTTTCATTTCTTTTTTTTCTTTTACTTTTTTCTCTTTCTTCTTTGGTTGGTTTTCTCCCCCTCTACGCACCTGTCTCCGTGTGTGTTTCTTGTCGAAATGCGGAATAGAACACGAAGTGAGCACCACGGACATGACGAGTTTAAACAAAAGCGAGACGCAGAACATCTCTGCCGCCGAAGAAAAGGTTCCAAGTAATCTTCCGCAATGGACGAAAGGCAACTATGAAATTAACTGGGTGGCCGTCGCCGTTTTGGCTCTACCTCCCACGATGGTTTTTGCGGCCATTTTGGCGGGTATTCCCCTGCTTCCAAAGACTTTTGCGGTAGCAGCATTTTTCTATGTGTTCAACGGCATGATTGGTATTACACTTGGTTACCACCGCCTTTTTTCGCATCGAAGCTTTGTTGCGCACCCGATACTTCAGTGGATTTGCGTATTTGCTGGTGCGGGTGCTTTTGAAGGCTCTGCCAAGTGGTGGGGCCGCAATCATCGCATCCACCATAGCTACGTGGACACCCCTAAAGATCCATACGATGCCACTCGTGGG
>NW_001849503.1:11572-13073 GCF_000209065.1 Trypanosoma cruzi
CAAGCTTCTCTGTAACGGGAGAGGTGTTGATGGTGAAGGTCCGACGTCTCGCTCTTGTTGGCAAAAAAGGTTTAAAAAATTATACACCTTCTCTCTCTCCCTCACTCTCTTTCTTCAAAAAAAAAAAAAAAAAAAAAAAATTTGGTTATTTCTGGGAGTTGGGGAAATGGCAATGTGGTTTGTATTTATTTAGGAAAACTTTGTCCATATGTCAAGGAGAATAAAAATTGATGAACATACCGGAGCGTATTCACAGGAAAACGTCTTTTTTTCGCGGACTACAAAAGATTTTGACGCCATCCCTGACTTGCTTGGGAGTCGTTTGCCGACGTTCTTTAGCGCTTGTTTTTGTTTTTTCCAGGTTTCATGGGTCGAGTTTATTTTATTGTTCGTTTGTTTTACTATTATTTTTATTATTATTGCGTTGCTTTCTTTCTTTCCTTTTTTTTTTTTTTTTTGTGTGTGTGTGTGTGTCCTTTTATTTCCCGTCTCTTTGTGTTCTGCTCCTTCTTTTGTCTTTGTGACCTGGAAAGGGGACCGCACATGTCATGTCTGCCCGTCGATGTTTTTGTGTCCTCCAGCCCTTCTCCCAATACGGAGGTGCTTTCGTCGAGTCTCGTCGTTTTACCTCCACGATCCTTCAGGAGCGTCTGCGGAGGCTGGCAGCTATTCGTTCCCCGGAAAATGTGGTGGTTGAGGAGAAAAACGAGTTGGAGAGAAGCCTCCCGCGCGAAGTCGAGGAGATGCACCAAAAGGCACATGATGCGGGGAAGGACAAGTACGTCGACCCGAACACCGGCCAGATAGTGCTGACACGACACTTCCACATAAAGCGTGGCATCTGTTGTGGAAACAGATGTCGGCATTGCCCGTACAATCACGTAAACGTTTTGGCCGCGGCCGCTCGAGCTCCACCAAAAAGACAGATCGATTGAGTTTGCGGTGCCTGATGAAGCTCTCGCTGTCGTTGTTGCTCTTTTTTTTTTCCACGAGACGAGGGCAAGAGTGAGGGTCACCCTCATATACCTTGTGTCTTTTTTTGACGGGGATGTCGCCACCGTACACCTCAATTACCGCTAAACGTCCTACATGCTTAGGATGGGCCGATGGTGCGGCAGTCCCGTCTCTCGCGGGTACAAATTTGTTTGTTTTTTTCTTAAGTTATTCCCGTTTCCTTCTTTGCAGTCTTATTTACGTATATGTCTGCGTGTTAACTTGTTGTTGTTGTTGTTATGGCTTTTTCTCAGTGAAAGCGAAGGAACGAGAAGCAATAGCACACAGAGAAAATATATATATATATATATATACAAGAAACAAAAGGTCCATCGATAAAAATATAAGGAGAAAAAAAAAGGAAGCTTTAAAAAAGATGGCTATTTCGGAAAAGAAGTGTCTTTTTATTCGTGTGGCATTGTATTTGCTCTTCATTGCGGCATACGCGGCGGGTGTTGTTGTATTTATAATAAGATTCAGTAATTATTGGGCGGCGGCTGGCTTTTTT
>NW_001849503.1:13173-14465 GCF_000209065.1 Trypanosoma cruzi
AATACAAGGGGGTTCGCAGACAGATGGAACTTCTCGAGAAGCGATTAGGGGAGCTTGAGCTCCCCACAACTGTGGAATATACGTGGGAGGATGTTGCAAAATATGTGCAGCAGGGCCAAAAACTGATCGTGATTGGGGACAACGTTATTGATCTGGAGAAGTCCGTTCCAACGGGATCCGGCTACACGCACTCCAATGAAAAAATTGTTTGGTATGAAGCACATCCGGGAGGGAAGAAGATGTTGGATATTTATGTGGGCAAAGACGCTACGGAGGCATTCCAAGGAGGAATATACAAGCATTCTTTGGGTGCCGAGAGCCTGATTCCTCACCTGCGTGTCGCCAAATTGAAGCGTAAGTGAAATTTGACGTAGGCGTTCGGATGTGGCAACAGCGGTACACTCGTTCTGTTGTCGCATTATCACGAGGAGGGCAAAAACAGAGAAAAGGTATGGAATTAAAAGGAAAAGAAGGGAAATGGAGGGGGCTAACGAGTACAGCAATACACACAAATGTATAAAAAAGCAAACAAAAAACTTCAGTCCATTTACAAGGTATAATGCAAGGGATTTGAAGGAGAAAACATTAAAATGCGGAGACCATTTAACAGGGAAGGAATAACAATATATATATATATATATATATATATATATATAGAGAGAGAGAGAGGGGGGGAGCGAAAACACATTTGTTGGTTTGTGTGCATGTTCGATAACTCCTTTTCTTTTGTGTGTTTGTATGGGCTACTAATGCTTTTCTTCTCTTATTATATTATTAGGTACATGGTTTGTTTGTTTGTTTGTTTGTTTACTATTTTTTTTTTTTTAACTAGACGTTTTCTTTTCCTTCTTTCTTCTTTTTTTTTTTTTTTTTTTTTTTTTTGTTGTTGTCTTATGCTTCTTACAAGCTTCTCTGTAACGGGAGAGGTGTTGATGGTGAAGGTCCGACGTCTCGCTCTTGTTGGCAAAAAAGGTTTAAAAAATTATACACCTTCTCTCTCTCCCTCACTCTCTTTCTTCAAAAAAAAAAAAAAAAAAAAAAAATTTGGTTATTTCTGGGAGTTGGGGAAATGGCAATGTGGTTTGTATTTATTTAGGAAAACTTTGTCCATATGTCAAGGAGAATAAAAATTGATGAACATACCGGAGCGTATTCACAGGAAAACGTCTTTTTTTCGCGGACTACAAAAGATTTTGACGCCATCCCTGACTTGCTTGGGAGTCGTTTGCCGACGTTCTTTAGCGCTTGTTTTTGTTTTTTCCAGGTTCATGGTCGAGTTATTTTATTGTTCG
>NW_001849503.1:14565-20130 GCF_000209065.1 Trypanosoma cruzi
CACCGGCCAGATAGTGCTGACACGACACTTCCACATAAAGCGTGGCATCTGTTGTGGAAACAGATGTCGGCATTGCCCGTACAATCACGTAAACGTTTTGGCCGCGGCCGCTCGAGCTCCACCAAAAAGACAGATCGATTGAGTTTGCGGTGCCTGATGAAGCTCTCGCTGTCGTTGTTGCTCTTTTTTTTTTCCACGAGACGAGGGCAAGAGTGAGGGTCACCCTCATATACCTTGTGTCTTTTTTTGACGGGGATGTCGCCACCGTACACCTCAATTACCGCTAAACGTCCTACATGCTTAGGATGGGCCGATGGTGCGGCAGTCCCGTCTCTCGCGGGTACAAATTTGTTTGTTTTTTTCTTAAGTTATTCCCGTTTCCTTCTTTGCAGTCTTATTTACGTATATGTCTGCGTGTTAACTTGTTGTTGTTGTTGTTATGGCTTTTTCTCAGTGAAAGCGAAGGAACGAGAAGCAATAGCACACAGAGAAAATATATATATATATATATATACAAGAAACAAAAGGTCCATCGATAAAAATATAAGGAGAAAAAAAAAGGAAGCTTTAAAAAAGATGGCTATTTCGGAAAAGAAGTGTCTTTTTATTCGTGTGGCATTGTATTTGCTCTTCATTGCGGCATACGCGGCGGGTGTTGTTGTATTTATAATAAGCTTCAGTAATTATTGGGCGGCGGCTGGCTTTTTTCTGGCCTGCATTTTTATTGCAATAACGACCGTGCTGTACGTTGTCCCGGACAAAAGATTGACTGCGCGCCTTCCTCCTGGAAGCTTGAGCCGTATTATTTTTCAGTCGACCATTCTGATTGGCACCTTGGGGCTTTTTGCTGTTGCTCTCTATCTGCTGGCCCAAGGCATTATGCTGAAGCAGCGCTGGACGGGGAGTTCGTACTTCTGCTCATTTATTGCCTTCATGATGGCCGCAAAGTGGTTCTATTTTATTGGATATCGCGTGCACGGGTTGCGCAATGACACACGGACGATCGGCAAGGCTGATCCTGAGGAAATTAAGAAATTCTTTGAGGAGGTTCCAGACGCCTGGTCCAACGAAAAGAACGCAGATATTATGTAAGAAGAATTACATTGCCAAATTTAAATACGTTCAATTAAGAGCTACAATGCTAAAAAAAAAAAAAAAAAGGAAAGAAAAAAGAAAAAAGTTAACGAGGAACTATTTTAGCAAGTCTTTCTCTCTCTTTATTTATTTATTTTTTTTTCTTTTTTCTTTTTTTTTTCTAATTATTGGCCAGCATATCTCTTCCTTGCGTAAAGGATGAATGTATCGGTTTACGCATATTTATATATGAGTATGCGTAAGTATAATATGCATACGTGTTGTTGTGGAGGACAACTGAAGAAAAAGGGTTTTATTTCCAACTGGAAGGGTAAATATTCAATCAACTAAAATAAGCCCAAAATATAACGGCAACGAAAGAGAGAAAAGAAAAGAAGAAAAAAAAAAAGCATTTCTGCTTTTATTTTGGTTTTGTTGAAGTGTTTTTGTTTTTGTTCTGTTTTTGTTGTTGTTGTTGTTGTTGTTTTTGTTCTTTACGACTGGGATAATAATTGGGTTTTCTTGCGCAGCTCTGGTTTTTTGATTTCCTATTATTATTATTATTATTATTATTATCATTTTGTTGTTGTTGCTGTTTTTCTTTTTTCTCTTTCTTTCTCTCACGTTGCCTGTTGGATTTACGCATGGCCTTTTTGGTCCGAGGTGGATTTTTCTGATGGGCCCATGCACGAGGTCTGTGTGTGGTTTGGCGCTTCTTGTTTTTTTTGTCGCCGCACTCTCTTCTCGGGTAGCATACATTGAACTGGACCTTGGCGAAGCGGATGACTGTAGCCCGCGTCCTTTATGCAGTTCACATCCAACCCTCGTGAAGAGGCTTCTGTGCTTCTTTTTTTGTTATCCCGTAAACGTTGACGGGAGCGATTACAAGAAGCATGTGTTGGATCGATTGAGGCGACTTACGCAGCGAAACTTGAAGGGACAGCCGCATGTGGTTGAAGGTGTCATACGAAGCATTGCCGCCAAACTTGAAAATCCAGACAAACCACTGGTGCTTCACTTTGCGGGTGACAATGGGGTGGGGAAAACAACGCTGGCGCAAATTATTTCTTTATCTTTGGGTCTCCGGTGCCATGACACCGCGTGTGAGACGGGTGACTCCACCCTGGTGCTCTCAGGTGTTAGCTACGATGGTTACAGTGTGCAGGAGTTTCGTCGGGTCGTGATTCCAAAGGTTGTACAGCACATTATAAGGTTCCCAAAAAATGGTGTCATCATCATCAACGACCTTGGAGCTTTGCACCCAGATCTCGTGCGTGTCCTCCTCCCACTGTTAGGCAGGGCGACCTCCTTCCCTGAGGCTCCCGGCGTGTTTCTAAGCCGTTTATTTGTCATTGTGACTACAGATTTTGGAAGACAGGGCCGAACACAGGGCAAGAGCCTCACTGAAATGCGCCGTATCGTTGAGGATGATTTTAAAGGTCTCTATAGTCAATTGTCATCATCTATGATTGAAACATTTCCATTTCTTTCAGCGGCACTGGATACAGCCAAGGAGATTGTATGGCTGACCATCATGAACTATAAATGCCGGCACAGGGAAGCAATCCGAGAGTTGCTCGTAAGCGAAGATGCGATTTTGTGGTTGGTTGATTTTGTACGTGATGATCTTCCCATGGAAAACGGTCGCTGCGTAGCTAATGCTGTATCCGCATTGGTGGGTCCGGGAATTTTGCGTCATTTGCTGGAAAACCCTTCAACCCCGGTAACCCTGCGCGTTGACATCAACGATAATGGCTCTGTTACAGTTCTTCCAGTACGAACCGATTAGTGACTGGCAGGTTGATTCACGAGGAGGAACAGTAAGTTGAAGGAAACCACCGGCGTATTTGTGGGAAGATCCTGCGATGTTCCCCTAATTGAGCTGTGCTCTTTGTGTGTGTGCTCTTTTTGTGTGTGCCTTCCCGGAAGAGCGTGTTTTCTTATTTACCTCTTCGTATTTTGTTTGTTTGCTTTTCTGATTGTCTTTATTTTCTTCTGGATATGTGCCACACAGGAACTTCATTGAAGCAATGCCCCCCAAGTTTGACCCCAACCAGGAGCTTATAGTCATTGTGAGGGCCGTCGGCGGTGAAGTGCCTGCCACAGCGTCGCTCGCTCCGAAGGTCGGTCCGCTCGGCCTGAATGCCAAGAAGATCGGCGAGGACATCGCCAAGTCCACGAAGGACTGGAAGGGCCTCAAGGTCACATGTGAGCTGCGCGTCAAGAACCGTGTGGCCACTGTGCGTGTCACGCCCTCCGTGGCCTCTCGCTTGATCCGCGCCCTGAAGGAGCCGCCGCGTGACCGCAAGAAGGTGAAGAACATCAAGCACAGCGGCAATATCCCCTTCTCGGAGATTCTTAAGATTGCAAAGGAGGCGGCGCCCAACTCCATGGGGGCCAACATGAAGTCCGTCGTGATGGAGGTGCTCGGCACGGCGCTTTCCGTAGGCTGCACAATCGATGGCGAGAACCCGCGGGAAATACAGGACAGGGTGCGTAATGGCAAATTGAAGGTTCCGAACTGATTCATGTGTTGTTGTTTTTTTTTTGCTTTGTTTTGTTATTTCTTATTTTCCTTCCTCTTTCTCTGGTTTCCCTCGGGCTGAACTAAATTGCCCGGGTTCATGAATAGAAATTGAAGACACTTCGAATGTCAGACGTTTATTTTTATTTTATTTTTTTTTTTTTTTTTTTTGTGTGTGTCTTGCCTTTTTGCTTGCTTCTTCCCTACCACACTTGCATAGAGCACAAATGGGGACGATTAGCCGTCCAGGAGGCATGCGGCCCAAGTGGCACAAGAAGCGCATAAAGCGCTTAAAGCAACGACGCCGGCGTATGCGTCAACGTTCCAAGTAAGCACAGCAAATTGCGGCACCTCCTTATTTGTTTTGTCTGGACAAGTGCGAGTCATCACAGGACCCTATCATCTTTGTGTTGTCGGTTTTGTTATTTTTTTTGTTTTGTTTTTGTTTTTAACAAAAAAAGTATTAGTTGTGCGAAGATGAATCCTAAAATGCGGCACGGTGGTTTTTCCTTTGATTTTGATTGCTTTATTTTTCTTTCAATGTTTTTTTTTTCATTTTGCCTTTTTGCTTGCCTCTTTCTTACCACACTTGCATAGAGCACAAATGGGGACGATTAGCCGTCCAGGAGGCATGCGGCCCAAGTGGCACAAGAAGCGCATAAAGCGCTTAAAGCGACGTCGTCGGCGTATGCGTCAACGTTCCAAGTAAGCATGAATGTGGTATGATGCCACTTATCCTCTTTCGGTCCGGGGAGGAGAAAGAAGGCGTTTTGGGTGTTATAGCCCGAATGTACTTGTTGTCCGTGCTCTTTTTTTTTTTTTTTTTGCTTCTTTTTTGTCATTCCCCTTTTTTGCTGCTTCTTGTTGCTTTTGTTTTGTGCTCCTTGGGAGTGGTGGAGTCCTCCTGGGACTTTTTTTCCTTCTTTGCCTGCGTTCATACTTTGCCTGCGTTTCTTTTGCTTTGTTAGGTAGGAAATGGGGACGATTAGCCGTCCAGGAGGCATGCGGCCCAAGTGGCACAAGAAGCGCATAAAGCGCTTAAAGCGACGACGCCGGCGTATGCGTCAACGTTCCAAGTAAGCACAACTCATGGTCTCTGGGGCCCAAAGCCGCATCATTTTTTGTTGTTGTTTTTTTTTTCTTTGAACCAGACGTTCTTTTTTTTTTTTTTTTTTTGTTTTGATGGTTTGTTTGTTTTTGTTACCGTTCCATTATTATTATTATGGAATGTATTTGATTATCTGTCCTCACGCACATCTGTTGCTTGTGTATTTGCTTTTGGATTTTGAAATGGAGTTGTGCCGTTTTGCGTGTTTATTATTATTATTATTATTTTGGCCTTCTTGTTTTTTTTGTATAATTTTGTTGTTGGTGTCGTTTTGCTTTTTATTTCTCCGATGGCGTGTGCTTGAGTGGCGTTTGTGAGGACTAGCAGAGAGGATGCACCCACGTGCTTCAGGGCAGGGTGTATTTCCACGCTATGGTGGTGGGTGGATGCATCAGTTTGGTCATGTGTATGCCCTCCAACAGGAATTACTAAACCCGCAGGCCAGCAATTGGTTTCGGGCGGTTGAACTTTGGCACACGGCGCGTCACGAAGGAGTTGCGCTCAATTCTGCTCATTACACATCCATTCTTAGGCAGTGCGTGCAGCCGAAAGCGTGGGAAGCCTCACTGCGGGTGCTTCGTCAAATGCAGCGGGAAGGCATCCGCCCAGACGTCGTGGGAGTTGGCTGCGTACTGGCCACATGCGCCGATGCCGACAGAATTTCTGAGGTTGAGGAGGTGTTCGATGAGTTTAGTGGGAAAATGGCCTTGGACAGCGTTTGCTACCTTGCACTGATCAAGGCAAAGATGGCTGGTGGTAGATGGAAGGAGGCCATAGCAGTTGGTAAGAGACAGGAGGCGGATGGTTTGCATTTTCTTCTCATATACGTACACGCACCTCCTTGAGGCCGCGAAGGAGG
>NW_001849503.1:20230-23809 GCF_000209065.1 Trypanosoma cruzi
CTATCGAAAGTACGCGATGAATGTGCTGTGGATATTCGTCATTTCAGGTACCTGACGGAGCGTCTGAAAGTGTTAATGAATACGCTTCAGATTACAAATTCACACAAATTCCGTAACGTTTCCTTGATTGCACAAATGTACATGACTCTCTCCACTCATTATACAGACGATCGGTATGAAAAACCGGGATTTGTGGTTGTTTGTGAGGCTCACGATCCGACGAGACCTGCTGTGCCAGATCCAGTGATTCGTCTTGTTTGCGTAGATGCCTCGTTGGCCCTACGTGAGGCTTTTTCAAAGTATCGAAGCGTGGTGTTGACTTCGGGGACACTTTCTCCGTTAGACATTTACCCGAAGATTCTTGGCTTTACCCCTGTAATTGCTAAATCCTTTCAAATGACCTTAAGTCGAAAGTGTATAGCCCCGGTGGTAGTGACGCGTAGTACGGAGAGTGTCAACATTACGATGGAAGAAATCACCAGTAGTTTTGTTGTTCGTACTAATCCTCTTGCCCAAGATATCGTATCCTCTGCCTATGAAGATCTCTTACGGGGTCTAGGCAAAACCGTGCCCGATGGTATTGTCTGCTTCTTTACAGGGTATCAGTATATGGGGGAGGTGCTTCTTGGATGGCACCGGTCTGGATTTTTGAAGGAGTTGGCGCAGTATAAACTTATCTTTATTGAAACCCAATCGGTGGAGGAGACATCCATTGCATTGGCAAACTATAGGCGAGCATGTGACATTGGACGTGGGGCTATTTTCATGGCTATTGCTCGAGGTAAAATTGCCGAAGGAATTGATTTTGATCGTCACTATGGAAGAGCCGTCGTCATGTTTGGGGTTCCTTTTTTGCCACCAAACGATGAACCTTTGAGACAACGAATTTGTTGGATGGAAACATGTCTTGGTATTCCTGGAAATGAGTATCGGAACTTTGATGCCATGAGGCAGGCGTCGCAATGTATTGGCCGGGTGTTACGAAACAAAACGGACTATGGAATGATGTTGCTCGTTGATAGACGTTTTGCATTGAACGACAAACGGAAAAAGCTACCCATATGGATTCAGCAATGTCTAAAGGAGAACACAAATCTTAGTGTGGATGCGGCGATCGCCGTTGCGCGCGGATTTTTTAAGGAAATGGCGCAGCCCTGGGAACACAAAAAAGATCTGGGAACTACTCTTTTTTCCAAGGAAACCCTCGCACTTAAAGGATTTCTAAAACCCTCGAAAAGATCCTTCCCTTGCAGAGTGACAGAGAAATGCAGCAATTCCGCAGAGGAATTGGTCCACGGAGAGGGGGATGCCATACGTGCGGTAAAGGAGCCAGAGCATAGGAAACGACTTCGGGGATAATAATAATTATTTATTTGTTGTTGTTAATACTCTATAAATGTTATTTAAATATTTAAAAAAAAAAAAAAACAAGAGGACATGGGCTGCTAAATGGAATGCTTTCTTCTTCTTTTGTGTCTATGAATGGGTAAGATTTTTGAAATGGAGGTGCTTCAAGAAGGGCTGTTTTCATGGACTGCCGTTTACATGGCCGTGACATTCCCTGCCCTTTTTATGGGCTTAAATTTCATTTTTGGAGATTGCTTCCTAAACGAGGTTTTTGCTCGCAATCAATACGCTGGCAGTGGCAGTGGAAAGGGATACCATTGGCGTCTTGAAAGAATGCTCATTGTCTTTGTTTTTGGATTGTTTGTTTGGCAATACCACACCTATATGTTTCAGGCTCGGAAGGACTACGTGGAATTTTGCAACCCTCCTGTTTATCTTTGGCACTACTTTGTTTGGTTATTATGGAGAAAAGGGAGCTTCCCATCTGGTTTGCTTTGGGATTGCTCGCTGGATGATATCTGCTTCCTTGTCCTATGGTCCCTCCACCTAATTCTTTACTTCTATTCTGTGACGAGTGTTCCTCAGGTGGGGAAAAAGACCTCCAATAGTTCATTTTGCCGAAGGTGTAGGGCGTACGTGGAAGGCATGGATCATCACTGCCTCATTATTGGCAACTGCGTTGGATCAAAAAACAGGGGGTTATTCTTATGCTTACTAGCCGTCTGTGCTCTGAATATGTTTTTTTTGCTTCTCATGCGCGGTGCTTGGGCATACGCGGTGGGTGGTGTTTTTATATTATTAGGATTGTTATTGGTGATATGCGTTACTGTGGTAAGCTCATGCTTGCTTCTTTTTCAGTTTTGTCTTCTGCGGAAGGATAAAACCACGCTTTTGTTTTTTAAAGAAGAACGGCAATTGCATCAAGGCTTCTGGAGAACTCTTGTTGATTTGATACGGTAGTTGAGTCCTGTTATTTATTTGCTTTTGCTGTTGTTATTTGTTTGTTTCTCCGTTTTCTGTGCCTTGGGCAACATGGGGGGAATGGACATCGATTTGTTTGTAGTCTCTCCCTCTCTCTCTCTCTTTTCCCGCTGTGTATATGTGCGCACTGTTTGTTTGTATTATTATTTTTTCTTTACTAGTTGTGATTGCTGCTGTAGAAGTGACGGAAAGAAAAATACAGCTTAAAAAATGGGTTGAATTTGATGCTGCTTTCTTATGGATTTCCTTTTTTTTTTTTTTTTTTTTTTTTTTTTTGGCGTTATTATTGCCGTTTTTGTTGGAAGGGTCAAATGCCGGTGCGGAAGAGGCAGCGTCGGGACACTGTTTTCACAGAGGCAGGGGCGGTTGATGAGATTGAAGAGAAAGATAAGAATGTCATGGTCCGCCTTGTGGATGAAAAAGGCGTCTTGACAGGGGCGCAGCTTCTTCTGCCCGTAACAGCGACACCGAAGCAACTGGACGAGCTTTTATGCTCTATGCTGGATGAGAGTGCGCGCGGAACTCCGTACGCTTTTTTTATCGACGGGGATCAGGTGCATGACAGTGTGCGCGACTCGCTTTTTAGGAGGCAGCAGGAGGCCTTTGTTGATAAAATGATGAAGGAAGGAAGGCGCTTCAGGCAACAAGACGTGAGTAAACTGGAGTTTGAGCTTCCGGAGGAGACTGTTGTGGATATCCAATTTAAGCCGCAGGCAAAATTTATGGTGAGACCAGTGACACGTTGCACTGGAGCACTTGAAGGGCACAGCGAGGCTGTGCTTGTGGTTACTTTTTCACCGGACGGCGAGGCACTAGCAAGTGGAGGAGGCGATAAGGAGATACGCATCTGGGATGTCTATACACTAACCCCCACGGAGGAACTTAAGGCGCACACCAGTTGGGTGCAGGTGTTGTCGTGGGCCCCGGATGGGAAGCATCTCGTAAGCGGAAGCAAGGATGGCACTATTATTATTTGGTCGCATGATGGCATGTACGGTAACTTTAAGGGGAAGCGACACAAGGCCCATTCAAGTTATTTATCGCACATTTCATGGGAGCCGTTGCATAGAAACATTGATTGCAATCGGTTTGTTTCGGCTAGTAAAGACACAACCCTAAAGGTTTGGCATAATGTGACCGGGGTTCAATTTTCTCTCTCCGGGCATCAGGCTTGTGTCACCTGCGTGAAGTGGGGTGGTGAGGGTTTTATCTATTCATCCTCTCAGGATCGCACCCGTCATTGTGTGGGAT
>NW_001849503.1:23909-25312 GCF_000209065.1 Trypanosoma cruzi
TCTTTGTTTGGTTTTCTCCCCCTTTACGCACCTGTCTCCGTGTGTGTTTCTTGTCGAAATGCGGAATAGAACACGAAGTGAGCACCACGGACATGACGAGTTTAAACAAAAGCGAGACGCAGAACATCTCTGCCGCCGAAGAAAAGGTTCCAAGTAATCTTCCGCAATGGACGAAAGGCAACTATGAAATTAACTGGGTGGCCGTCGCCGTTTTGGCTCTACCTCCCACGATGGTTTTTGCGGCCATTTTGGCGGGTATTCCCCTGCTTCCAAAGACTTTTGCGGTAGCAGCATTTTTCTATGTGTTCAACGGCATGATTGGTATTACACTTGGTTACCACCGCCTTTTTTCGCATCGAAGCTTTGTTGCGCACCCGATACTTCAGTGGATTTGCGTATTTGCTGGTGCGGGTGCTTTTGAAGGCTCTGCCAAGTGGTGGGGCCGCAATCATCGCATCCACCATCGCTACGTGGACACCCCTAAAGATCCATACGATGCCACTCGTGGGTTTTTTTTTTCCCATATGGGCTGGATGGTCATGAAGCAAAATTATGGCCTCCTTGGGAAAGTTGACGTGTCGGATTTTAAGTACAACATCATAATTCAGTTTCAGCATCGCTACTTCTTCAGAATTGCTATGTTGTCCGGTATTATTCTCCCAACGCTGATTTGCGGCCTTGGTTGGGGCGATTGGCTCGGTGGGTACTTCTATGCAGGGCTCGCGAAGGTGGTGTTTGTGCACCATTGTACCTTTTTCATCAACAGCCTGGCCCACACGAGCTTTTTTGGTGCGGTGCAGAATTACTCGGACCGTAACACCTCTCATGACTCCATGGTCTGTGCACTCTTGACGTTCGGGGAGGGGTACCACAACTTTCACCACGAGTTTGCGCAAGACTATCGTAACGGCATCAAATGGTATCATTTTGATCCGACCAAGTGGACCATCCGCCTGTGTGAATGGCTGAGGATGGCCTCGCATCTCATGCGCACACCCAACGAAGTGATTGAAAGGAACGTGAAGAATCTCCAATACAAGGGGGTTCGCAGACAGATGGAACTTCTCGAGAAGCGATTAGGGGAGCTTGAGCTCCCCACAACTGTGGAATATACGTGGGAGGATGTTGCAAAATATGTGCAGCAGGGCCAAAAACTGATCGTGATTGGGGACAACGTTATTGATCTGGAGAAGTCCGTTCCAACGGGCTCCGGCTACACGCACTCCAATGAAAAAATTGTTTGGTATGAAGCACACCCGGGAGGGAAGAAGATGTTGGATATTTATGTGGGCAAGGACGCTACGGAGGCATTCCAAGGAGGAATATACAAGCATTCTTTGGGTGCCGAGAGCCTGATTCCTCACCTGCGTGTCGCCAAATTGAAGCGTAAGTGAAATTTGACG
>NW_001849503.1:25412-33164 GCF_000209065.1 Trypanosoma cruzi
TTGTTTGGTGTCGTGGACAAGGTTGACATTCTCAACACAACCCTTGGAAAGGCACTTGGTGGTGCCAGCGGTGGCCTGTCGTCGGGTTCCAAAGAAATTGTGGAGGTTCAGCGGCAGAAGGGTCGTCCGTACCTGTTCTCCAACACAATTGCGCCTGCCGCCGTTGGTGGGTCGCTGAAGGTGATGGAACTTCTTCAGAACTCATCCTCTGCCCAGAAGAAGCTACAAGAGAACACGCGGCTGTTCCGCACAGAGATGAAGAAGGCGGGTTTGACTCTCAGCGGCCACGAGGAGTGCCCTATCGTTCCTGTGATGCTCTATGACGCCCGCATTGCCGGTGAGTTTGCGTCCCGGATGATGTCTCAAGGAATTTACGTCATTGCCTTCAGCTACCCAGTCGTGCCAAATGGACAGGCGCGCATCCGCGTGCAGCTCTCCGCGGCGCACAGCACCGAAGATGTGATGCGTGCTGTTGAGGCATTCAAGACAATCAAGAAGGAACTCAACGTGTGATTTTTTTAAGAATAACAGGAGTAAACATAAAAAATATAAATTGAAAAGACGCTTGTTTCTGATTTTGTGTGCATACTAGTGGTTTTCACGCAATTAACTTTAAATAATTACATCATTTTTTTGTTTGTTTGTTTGTTTGTTTTGTTTTGTTTTGATGGTTTGTTTGTTTTTGTTACCGTTCCATTGTTATTATTATGGAATGTATTTGATTATCTGTCCTCACGCACATCTGTTGCTTGTGTATTTGCTTTTGGATTTTGAAATGGAGTTGTGCCGTTTTGCGTGTTCATTATTATTATTATTATTTTGGCCTTCTTGTTTTTTTTGTATAATTTTGTTGTTGGTGTCGTTTTGCTTTTTATTTCTCCGATGGCGTGTGCTTGAGTGGCGTTTGTGAGGACTAGCAGAGAGGATGCACCCACGTGCTTCAGGGCAGGGTGTATTTCCACGCTATGGTGGTGGGTGGATGCATCAGTTTGGTCATGTGTATGCCCTCCAACAGGAATTACTAAACCCACAGGCCAGCAATTGGTTTCGGGCGGTTGAACTTTGGCACACGGCGCGTCACGAAGGAGTTGCGCTCAATTCTGCTCATTACACATCCATTCTTAGGCAGTGCGTGCAGCCGAAAGCGTGGGAAGCCTCACTGCGGGTGCTTCGTCAAATGCAGCGGGAAGGCATCCGCCCAGACGTCGTGGGAGTTGGCTGCGTACTGGCCACATGCGCCGATGCCGACAGAATTTCTGAGGTTGAGGAGGTGTTCGATGAGTTTAGTGGGAAAATGGCCTTGGACAGCGTTTGCTACCTTGCATTGATCAAGGCAAAGATGGCTGGTGGTAGATGGAAGGAGGCCATAGCAGTTGGTAAGAGACAGGAGGCGGATGGTTTGCATTTTCTTCCATATACGTACACGCACCTCCTTGAGGCCGCGAAGGAGGCGGATGATGGGGAGTTTGGGCTTGAATTGGTGAGGCGCATGAAACGGGAGCAGTGGGAACTGTCGGAGAGGGGACGTGTTGCCTTCAAGAAGTTGTGCGTTCTTCACAATTGGGAAGCGGAGTTTGACCGGCTAGGGGGGTTTAGCGAAGAGGGTGTGTCGCGTCCCCAGCTGCCGGAGAGGTCTTTGTAGAAGAGGCTGTCGCGTGTCAAGAGAAAAGAATAAAATAAGAAAGTTGCTGCGTCTCGTGTGTGTGTGTGTGTTTTTCCTTCAAATCGCTCCCCTTGTTTTACGGCTTGTCATCATCAGCCTCGATGCGTTGTTGCTTCTTCTTCCTTGCGGCGTGTAGGTAACAGATGCCCAGCAAGAAGAGCCGCCGAAAGACTTCTCTAGCACGGCAAGAACGCGAATGCAGCGATTCACCCAAGAGCTCTTTTGAGCGTCACTCGTCCAATGAGCCTGCGAAGACTGCTGTTTGTGCTGTGGTGGCTAAAAAGGAAGTGAAGGTGAAGCCGGCACCGGAGAGAAGAGGGACGCGAAAAACATTGAAGGAAGAGGCGGAGTCAAGGTACAAATGGCCGTGCCGTATATTGGGTGTGCTTTGTGCCCTTCTGCTGGCCTCCGCCCACCTCTACTTTAGAACAGGCGCCGATCGCGACTTTCCATGCGAGTGCATTGCGTCAGGTAGTGGGCCATTGGTGTCTGCACTTGCGAGTAAACGTCTGGGTCTGACTGGTGTTCATCTTCACACTGCGGATCGTGCTGCGGTGGAAAAGGAGCTTACGACCCTTTTGACATGTGTAGTCCTTCACCGACTGACGGGTGTCTTTAAAGATGTCACCGAGCTTTCCACGCGCCTGCGGAAAGATGCCGCCAGCGCCAAGTGCATTATTTGGTTCATTCAAGACGTGGCGGTGGTGCGTGGTGTGGCAAACTCGCTCAAGGAGCTCCTTGAGGAAAACACACTGCGGGGCGATGAAATTTTGCCGGAGGGCTCCCGAGGCCTTTTTGTGTTGGTGTCCGACAAAAGTCGCCAGGAGTTGACCGACGTTCTCCCCCACCGTGTGGTTCACATGTTTCACACGATGGCTGTGTAGCGGGGGTGAGCGAATGAAAGAGAAGAGGAAAAAAGAAGCAGGACCGGAGGGTGTCGATGCGTGGAGTGGAACAGCCACATGTAGAGGTGTTGTGGGGTTGGTTGTTGTCTTTTGTCCCCCCTTGTTTTGAGAATTAAAGTGGCGGCACGTGTGTTGTTCTCCCCCGATTCGCTGGTCGTCGCGCTCCATCCCTTACATAGCCCTTTCATTCCATTCTTCTATCCCTTTGTTGTTGCTGTGTGTCGTGTTACCCCCTCCCCCGCCGCCGCCGCCGACTGCGCAGTCAAGCAAAAAGAAAAAAGAAAAAATTAAGCACAAAAACACTTAATAAAAAAAGCAGAAGGATGTTTTGTACGGCTTTGAGGTTCGCCAATCCCGCACTCCGCCAAATTGCAGCGGCGCAGATTGCTGCCGTGAAGGAGGCGGGCACGTACAAAGGTGAACGTGTGATCACCTCCAAGCAGTCTGCCCTGATCGATGTTCAGTCCTCCACCCAGCCCCTGCTGAACTTCTGCGCCAACAACTATCTTGGCCTCGCCGGGAACCCAGAGGTGATCCAGGCCGCGAAGGATGCACTTGAGACCCATGGCTACGGCCTGGCATCCGTGCGCTTTATTTGCGGCACAACCGACATCCACAAGAAGTTGGAGGATACCATGACGAAGTTTCTTGGAACCGAAGATACCATTCTCTATCCGAGCTGCTTTGACGCGAACGGCGGCGTGTTTGAAGCCCTGTTGAATGAACAGGACGCTGTCATTTCGGACGCACTAAACCATGCGAGCATCATCGACGGTGTGCGTCTTTGCAAGGCGGAAAGGCACCGCTACGCCCACATGGACATGGCAGAACTTGAAACCGCTCTTCAGAAGACGCAAGGCAAACGCATCCGGCTCATTGTGACGGATGGTGTTTTCTCCATGGACGGTGATGTCGCGCCGCTGGACAAGATTGTGACTCTGGCCGAGAAATATAACGCAAACATCATGGTTGATGACTCCCACGCCACGGGATTTATGGGTGAGGGTGGCCGCGGAACGCCGACTTTGTTTGGTGTCGTGGACAAGGTTGACATTCTCAACACAACCCTTGGAAAGGCACTTGGTGGTGCCAGCGGTGGCCTGTCGTCGGGTTCCAAAGAAATTGTGGAGGTTCAGCGGCAGAAGGGTCGTCCGTACCTGTTCTCCAACACAATTGCGCCTGCCGCCGTTGGTGGGTCGCTGAAGGTGATGGAACTTCTTCAGAACTCATCCTCTGCCCAGAAGAAGCTACAAGAGAACACGCGGCTGTTCCGCACAGAGATGAAGAAGGCGGGTTTGACTCTCAGCGGCCACGAGGAGTGCCCTATCGTTCCTGTGATGCTCTATGACGCCCGCATTGCCGGTGAGTTTGCGTCCCGGATGATGTCTCAAGGAATTTACGTCATTGCCTTCAGCTACCCAGTCGTGCCAAATGGACAGGCGCGCATCCGCGTGCAGCTCTCCGCGGCGCACAGCACCGAAGATGTGATGCGTGCTGTTGAGGCATTCAAGACAATCAAGAAGGAACTCAACGTGTGATTTTTTTAAGAATAACAGGAGTAAACATAAAAAATATAAATTGAAAAGACGCTTGTTTCTGATTTTGTGTGCATACTAGTGGTTTTCACGCAATTAACTTTAAATAATTACATCATTTTTTTGTTTGTTTGTTTGTTTGTTTTGTTTTGTTTTGATGGTTTGTGTTTGTTATTATTATTTCCCCTCTTTATCATTATTTATTTGTTTGGATATTCTGAAAAGAATGTTCACGATGAAAAATGGATAACTAAATTTAATTAATATTTCCCAATAAGACGAATACGTTTCAGTACCCGTTCTTTTCCATTATTATATAATCCTTTGGAAGGCCGCGATTGAAGGAAACGAAGGAACAGATAAAACGGTACGACGAAAGTACGCATATAATTTCTTTTTTTTTATTATTTTATTTTTGACATCCCATGCACACTCTTTGATTCCTACCTTGCGGGGCGGGGTCTTGCGGCTGGAGGTCCCCGGAGTCTACCACCTTTTATCTAAGTAAATAAATAAATATTTATATCTTCAATACGAATAGAGGGCAGCGTGCCACGATGGAGTCTATCAAAATGTATTTATATTTGGATCAAACATCGAGAGTGCGGCGAACTCACTACCGCTCCAATATAAACCCTCTTTATCCCCCTCTTATTTAATTTACACACATTTACATAATTTTAGGGTCCATCCAGCAATAAAGGCAAAAAAAAATCTGTTTGGAATGCTGTGTGAGGGGAGTAAGGGAATCTCTCGTCCTTTATGCTTCCCGCCTTTTTCTCTTTTTCCCTTTTCTTTTTTGTTTTTTGGGTGGGGAGAGAAGCGTCGCGTGTTTGTTTGTTTGTTTTTAGTGTACGTTGGCCTTTGCACAGAAATGCACAAATGTACAGAGAAATCTGATAGAGAGGTCATGGGACATGTTGACCAGCTGCTGGAGGAGTACCTTCGTGTCATTAACTCCAAGGACGATGAGATACACGAGCTTATCCGCGGCCTCGAGGAACGCCGTTGTGAGCTGCGGAAGAAAGAGGACACATACAAAATAGATGTGGTGAGCGCGCGGCAGAAGCTGGAGAGGGCACAGAAGAGAGTGAAAAAGATGGCAGAGAAAGTTCAAAAGAGTGATGAGCATATTGAACAGCTTGTGAAGCATAACGATGCTATGAGGGTGCAGGCGGACGAGATGCGGCGGAAACTAAATGAGGCCACTGAAATGTTAGAGGCGAATAGAGAAAGGCACTGCCGAGAGGTTGAGGAGTTGCGACGACAACACGCTGAGGAAGTTCGGTCTCTTCAAGCGGGGCAAGCTCATTTGCGGCAGCAGCAGGAGGCCGCGCAAAGGGCAATAGAGTCATGTGAAGCGAGGGCACAGCGACTAACTATAAAGGAAGCGGCTCATGAAGAGCTGAGGAAGGCATTAGCGGACGCGCGTCAGGAGATGGAGTCGATGGTCTCAGCACAAACGCATTTGGACGCCCTGGCGAAGTGCGAGGAGTCTATGCGCTCCCAGAGGGCGACGGCAGCTGCCGAGATTGACGACTTGAATGCGCAGTTGTCGAAGACGAAGCGGGCCGCTGCTGAGTATAAGGGTGAAATTGAAGAGCTGAATGCGATGCATGCGCAGTTGCAGAAGAAACTTGCCGATGCTCTCCGTGAGGAGAAGACGACACGCCAGCTGCTCGATGCGGAGCAAGAGTCGAGGAAAAATTTGACTGCAATGCATCAGAAGGAGATGCAATTAGCCCGTGAGACGGCCGAGAAAACGGCAGCACAGCTCACTGCGACGGTGGAGCAGCTGCAGCATGGTCAAGTCAGGATACAGACATTGGAGGGGCGACTTTCAGAGGTCTGTGAAGCGCTTGAGCAGGAACGTAGACGAGGCAGCGAGGAACGTGAAAAGACGTCATCACAATTAATGGCACTGAAGGCAGAATTGGTGGAGCAGCAGCAGGAGACGGAGCGGAAGCAACGGAAGTTGGAGGGACGCTCAACCGAGCTTAAGGAGCTTCATGCTGCCATCGCCACCGCAAAGGAGGAATACCTGCGCTGCACCGCCGAATTCAAGGAGAAACTGGCACTTACGACACTGGAACGAGATCGACTGCGAGAAGACCGTGACCGTATCAATTATGAGCTGAAAGACGTGGAGCATCAACTGAGCACTCTGCAGGAACGCTTCTCAGAGGAAAGGAGAGCTCTCACTACGCGAAATGAGGACGCTAGCATCGCCCTTGAAAGGATGAAGGATCAGCTGAGGGAAAGGGAGCATCAGTCACAAGCGTTGATTTCCGCGCAAGAAAAGCGTTTGCAGGAAATGGCATGGGCACATAAAACAGAGCTGGCAGAGTGCAAGAGAGTATTTGAGGCTGAAGCTAATGAACTTCGCCAACGCCTGAACTCTGCGAACGCAAAGTTGGCAGAGGAATTTGCTGAAAATAAAGCGAACCAACGTGAATTGCAGACTGCACATGAAGCTATGCGAAGACTTTGTGAGGAAAAAGACAAGCATGCCTCTGATGCCCGTGAGACCGCAAGAGCGTTGGAAGATGCAAGGCGCGAGTCCATGAGTCTGCGGGAGGCACTGGCGAAGCAACAGCAGTTGGTCGACGTCGCCTCAGAGAATGAAATGCGACTGCGGAAGTCAATGGAGAAGATGGAGAAGGAACGCGCGGCGAATGACAGGCGACAAGAGACCATTGCAGAGGCTCTTGGGACTGCAAAAGAGGAACTTGCGGTAAGTCGCAATGAGTTGACACAAATAAGGAATGAACTTGCGAAGGCACAGGACGAACGAGCCAAAAGAGAGTTTGCGGACAGTGCGGCACGGCTGCGTGAGTCGGAAAGGCGCGCCGAGCAGCTGGAAAAGGAATTGGCCACGATGCAGCAAGAGCGACAACAGCATCTTGCATCGCTGGAAAGGTTACGTGCGGAGTACGAGTCCATTCAAGCGTCGGGGCGAGATGCCAGGGACGACGCCTTCCAACGCCTGGATGCAGAGCTGCAGCAAAAGACGGCGGAGTACAAACGCGTCACACAGCATGCGAGGGAAGTGGAAGAACTTGCAAAACGCAGCTCCGAGGATCTGGAACGTGAACTTGCCCAGCGTGACGCCACCATTGGTTCGATGCAGCAAGAATTGTCGCGTCTCGCGGATGAACGTGCGAAGGTGGCGGTGCTTGAGGAGCGAATTAACCATCAGGCGGAGTTGAGCCGTCGGGATGCTGACCTCCTCCATAATCGCATCGAATTCTTGGAGAAGGAGCTTGACGCGCGCGAATTGCAGCTGCAGCAGAATGCAATGGATGCAGAAGAAATGACGGGGCAGATTAGTGCGCTGCAAAGTCGCGTGGCTGAGCTGGAAGAAAAGGTCGTTCAGAAGGAAAAGAAACACGCGATGCGGAAGGAGGCGCTGCGCAAGGCACTGGAGCAGGTTGATGCGGCCACGGAGAAGAAGGCGGAGGCAGAGAGCATGCTGGCGAGGTCGAAAAAGTCACGCGGAAAGAGCAGCGAACCCTACAAAACTGAGATGGAGCGGCTGCAGGAAGAAATAAAGTTGGCTCGTGCGGCGCAACACGCGGCAGAAATGCGATTATCGGTACAGGAAGAGGCGCTGGCGGAGGCGAAGAAGGCTTGAGCAGCACTCAGGAGT
>NW_001849503.1:33264-39718 GCF_000209065.1 Trypanosoma cruzi
TCCGCCGGCGTCTTGAAGAATGCACGGTGGAGCATAATCAGAGCGAGGTGGAGGTGCGGGAGTTGCGCAGCGAACTTTCGGCGGTGCAGCAAGTCCTGCAGGAAAAGGAGAATGTGTTGGCAAGCGAGCGCGAGAGGGCCCGTGAGGAGAGCCGTCGGTTGACTGCGCTCACCGCCGCCAAAGAGACGCTTCATAGACAAATAGAAGAGCTCCGGCGGCAGATTCAGTCGCTGCAGCTGCAGCTTTCGGTGGCACGACAAGGGGCGCAGCAGAGCAATCACACGGCTGCCTCCCAGCACAGTCGAATGGAGGAGCGCGTCGCGGAGCTCACGAAGAGACTGAACGCGGTTGAATCGGAGAAACAACAGTTGGATCGTCAGACAAACAACGACAGAAGGAAAATTGCTGTTCTTGAGAAAGAGCTTGCCGAGTCACGGAAGCGAGAAGCTGAACTCTCCAGCCAACTTCAGGCACGTAAATCTGAGAACTCGGCATTGAAGGAACGTTGTGCCAATCTTGAATCGCTTAAAAACATTGGGGAAGTCACCCTTGCAGAAACACGTTTGCGGGAAAAAGACCTCCTTGAAAAAATTGAGGAGATGCGCAGTGCGCAGCAACTCATGCAGCTCTGCTTTGACAAGCAACAGGAACAGCTAGAGGTGGGCCGTCGAATGCATGAACAAGACATCAACCGAAGTGGATTGTTATACAAAAATGATCGCTGACGGGTTTTTTTGATGCTAACTGCTCAAGTGATACATTTTTTTTTTTTTTTTGTTGGGGGATTGAGAGGGAGCCGCATGTATGTCTCTCTCTCTCTCTCTCTCTGTGTGTGTGTGTGTGTATTCCATATTGCTGTTGTTGGGGGATAGAATGAAATGATGGCTTTGGCAGTTGTTTTTAGGTGGAGTTTAAATTGTTGATTTTTGATCTGAAGTTTTTTGTTTTACCCTCTTTTCCACTTTATTTTTCCATTTTTTTTTATTATTGTTATTTTCTCTCTTCCCTTTTAAACTCCATTTTTATCCGCTGTCGCTCTTTCAGCAGCAGAAACGGCCATGGATGAAGTGCGGGATGGGATCCATTATGCCTGGAAAGGGGCTATGCGTGGGGCAAAGAAGGGACTGAAGCTTACGAAGAATGTGCTGCGCAGCATTCCTGTTGAAAGGCTGCGCGTGCCAGGCCAAAACGGCGTGATGAGTCGTACCGGGACGTTGCGGCGCCTTTTTCAGCTGCGGTACGGTGCACAGATAGACAATGAGCGCGGTGAGCGTGTCGCTGCGGCGGAGGCGACGGATTTTGAGTCTGAGGAGGAGGAACCTCTCACCGACCAGCAGCTGCACGAGCACGTTGACAAGAAGTACTTTGACAAGTCCTATGAGGCGATGAAATACGAAATCACACAGATGGAATTTGTCGATGGTAGGGGACATGGCGGTGATGATACACAGCTGCAGCTGCAGCAACTGCAACGACAGGCAACGGAGGCATCAATACGTGAGCTGCGGCTGAAGTGTGATCTTGTGAGCGCCACGCTTAAGAAGCGTGTGCTTGCAAACAGCAAAGGGTTTGTTAGCGGCGTAGAGGAGATAAGACTTATTAACGACCGGCTCCTGGAAACATCCAGCGATTGTAAGAAGGGACGCAATGTCATTCGCAAGGCAAAGAATGCGGCGGCGGAACAAATGAAAATATTGGCATATCACCGCAAACGCGGCAACTGCAAAGCTACGCTATCTCTTCTTGAGGCGATGCGACAACTCTATTGGAAACGCAGTCAGCTCATGACGCTTATCGAAGGTGGTAAAATTTTCGAAGCGGCGGAACTGCTTCAGCAGCATGGTGATATTGAGCACGAGGATCGCATTCAAAAGATGCACTGCATGGGCCGCATTATCGACGAGTGGAAGGAGTACCGTGATAACAAGGAAACACTGAAGCGTTGTCAAGAAGTTTCACTTACGGAATGCCTGACAGCAAAGTTTATCCCCTCAAAATATTGCAATGCATTTGAGGCTTCATACGCGCTTGGAACATCCGATCATGTTTGTGTTCTTGTCGTAAAGACGTTGTGGAAGTCTGCAGTGTACATTCTCACAAAGTCTCTTATAGAAGTTTCTGACATCAAGGAGGAGGACGTCTCTATCGCTGATATTGCCGCGGCAATTCACCCAGATCATCTGATGCTTTGTCTTTGTCAAATGTCCGCCAAAATAATGGACTTTTTATTTCTGTTTGCCACCGTGCGCAAACTGCATAAAGACTCCAGTCGCGCAGATTACCCGCTTGCTACACTGCACGCTGCAGCGCTAGAGGAGATCACAAAAGTAGGCCATAAACTTGGACAGGATTTGGTGGAGAAGATTGCTCTTGTGCTGGACAAGTTGCAATTGGGTTCGGTTGACGTGGAGCGGGTTCTGCACCTGTTTTTTGTAGTCAGCATCCTAATCGAGTCTATTTCTGTATTGGGTCTCGAGAAGAGTGGACAAGCCGCCGCTCGGACGCAAGTAAAGGCGTCTTTAGTGCGATACATGACGCAACAGTTTCAGGAACCGAAGGCCATTCAGATTTTAAAATTTATGGCTGAGGACGCCTGGGTTGTGGGTGGGGTGAGCGCGTTGGAACTGCAGGTTGTGTTGCCTTTGCCGCCCGAGACGTACCGTTGCGCGGTGCGGGAAGTGAAGGGGTATCTCACGGAGGCCTCCATTGACGCTCCGGGAAGTCACGAGAATCCATTCTACGCCACCCATATGTTGACATTGCAGGATACCTCGCATATGGTGCAGACGGAGTCTTTTCGCGAAGACGTTGCCCGTCGCGGGGCGCAAGGAGTACCATCCATGCTAACAGCGTCATCCGTTGCTGTTGCGAACACGTTGCTAGAATACGTTGCGAGGATTGTAGCACGCTTTGCACCGTTAGCAACGGAGACACTTGGTTGGGCAGAAGATCTTGTTAGTTTATATGTTTACACGGCAGCGGATAACTTTGTTTCGATCTCCCGGGCAGTGCGACTAGAGCACCAGGTGGATTTGAGCGAGTCGACACAAGCGACACTTATTGAAATGCGTGCAGGGGCAGAGAGGGCGGCGCGACAATATACAGCTGCCGCTGTCTCTTCCACCTCCCCTTCTTCCTTTACTACGGAAGATGACCTCCACGGATCTTTTCCTCCACGTGTTTGGAGCCGCATCCACAACTTCATGACAAGCCAGACGCATCAATACGCTCTTGTTAGCCGGGCAGTGGCAGGACAATCATGCGTGACGCTTGTTCATCTTCTGGAGGCGACCATACGATCCGTTGCCCCGTTGCTGCCCCAGGTGACCGTGGAACAACGCCTTCAACGCTGCAATAGCATGAAGGCTGCTGCTGAGGAACTGTTGCATGTAGGCCTTCATCGTTTATGTCAGGCCATTTTTCCCATGGAGAACGTCATTCAGAGCATCAGTAAACTACGGGCAAGCGAAAAGGAAGTGCAAGCAAGTCTCTACGTGAAACAAGTTGTGGAGGAGATGGGACTACTTAACGCGAAACGTCAAACGATGCCGACGCCAGAGCTGGAGCAACTATTTATGAAACGCCTTATCTTTGCAGTTCAGATGACATTGTTGAGAGAATACTGTAGGTTGGCCAAGAAGAAGCTTTCAGATGCCTTCATTATGCAACTTTCAGTGGATGCACAGAGTTTTCAACAAAAAGTAGGGGCCACATTTGGCAAGGCTCTACTCGTCCTACCGGATCTTCTTTCAAGCTTTGTGAAGGCCGGATTTATTGAAGAGAGGGAACAGCGATTGGAGTGGGTAAAAACACATCACGCAACTTACTGCACTGTGGATATGGTCCAATGGTTTTCTGGCGGCGATCGTACCATGAGACTGCAGCTGGAGGACGTTCTGGCGCAGGTGAGGCACCGGGATGCGATTCCTGTCTTGCCATTTCGATAGTAGTTGGTGTCATCTGCGCCACTAAAAAAGAAATGCTTCCAGTTTTGTTTTCGATTGTGGTCGTTTTGTTGTTGTTGTTTTTTGGAGTGAACATGGCTTGTTGAGGGAAAGATTGGGAGGGTTGAATGCTTGCCTATATTTTTCACAATTTTTGTTGTTGGTGTTTTCTGGAGGTTATACTGTGGGGCTCATGCGAAAGGTTGGGGGAGGTGAGTAGAAGAATGAGGTGTTTTTGTGTGTTTGATTTTCGTTTCTCCCTTGTTTCTTGGCAGCACTTTTACTCCCCTGCAGATCCCAGCCGTTGGCGAGGGCTTCCGCAGCTGGAGACTCGGGAGGGGTCCCAAGGAATGTCCCGTTTGGAATGCCGAGCCCGAATGGATGTAATGGAACGGTGAGGGAAGCCATTGGAAGGGATTTTGACTCCGCGTGTTCCACTTGCACTCTTATTCCCATTGGTGGGTCTGAGAGCCCGGCGATCTCAATGCTTGCACTCTCAGCTTGTGTGCGTGCATGTGTTTTGTTTTGTTTTTTTGAATTTTGTTGAGGGATGTGCATCTATACAGGAACAAATAAAAGGGCAGGGGTATTCATCGATCCAACCTGTTTGTTTACAATTTGATGATTGGATTGGTTACCAAAGACACCGCGTTGGAGGATGGCGAGGAGTAGTTGTCTCGTCCATCTCGCTCAGCCCCCGACGACGACTACTCTCCACGCAGAGGAAAGTCCGACGGTTGTGGGACCCCGGGAAAAACCTGCTGCTTTGCGGGGTTACGGCGAGCCCGGCTATCATGGATTGCTTTGTGACCCAAACTGCCCACCGTTGATGTATGCATGTGGACTCAACCCCTTCTGAAGTGGGAAATGTTGAGCCCATCAAAATGAATTGTGATCTTCTTTTGTTGTTGTTGTTGTTGTTCCGTGTCTTTTTGTAGGAATAGGAGGAAAATTTCTCAGTCAGACGCATATTGTGTTTTCTTGCCTCGCCGAAAGACATGGGAGTTTCGCAGTGTGCCTCTCTCTCTCTGTGTGTGTATGTGTCATTTTTCTCTTTTTTTTCCTGTCTGCACCATTCCCTTTTGTCTCTCTCTTGCTCGCCCGCCCTGTGTTTTCCCTCATTTATTTCTCTTCCCTTTTCTTGTGATGCAAATGCATACGTGTTTTGATGTTTCCGGCGCAGGAATTCCTCAGATATTCAATGAAAAGTCTTTTACTAGCGTCCAGCTTGGCGGTGGCAGCTGGTTGGGCGTACGTGCGGCACATTCAGCTTCCTGCTGGGCCATCGCGCCTCGATTGGGGGGCATGTGTCTTTGGACATCGCGGCTGCAGAGGTGTGCCGGGAGTGCCAGAGAACACACTGGATGCTTTTAAGTACGCCCTTTCGCGCGGTGCGGCCGGCATAGAGGTCGACGTGCGGTTGACGAAAGACAACGAACTCGCCATATTTCATGACTTCTCTTGTAATGGTCACCTGAAAGGGGTGGAGACAACAAAGCGCATAGATGAGCTCACACTTCACGAGCTGAAGAGTCTTCCGTTTCAAGCCGATCCAACAGGACAAATACGCCTGCCAACATTAGAGGAATCGCTCCTGTTTTGTCGGGAAAACAAACTCAAGATGCTCATTGAAATCAAGGAAATGCGGAGAGCGCGGCTTTGCGCAGACAAAGTTTTGGATTTGTACCGCCGCTATCCAGATTATATGTATGAGCATACAGTCATTATTGCGTTCAACCCGGCGGTACTTTATTATGTGCGGGAACGGGACCGTAACGTGGCGGTGGGACAACTCCACTCTGGACGAGTTTTGCGCTCATGGATTAGTTCGGGAAGCGTAGAGGTGCCGTGGTACGCACGTCTCTGCCCAACTGTTCTGGACTGGTTGCTGAATTATGTACAGGAAAGTATTAACCCGTGGCTGTCGGGCGTTTCATTAATGTGCCCACACTATGATCTCTTTTCCGAGACCTACAAGCGCCGTTGGCACACGCGCAAGATTGGTGTCCTTTTGTGGGGTTTCTCTTCCCCAGCGCAGTGCACCCGCGAGATGCGGACGCCGGGCGTGATTGTTGAAAGCGACGATCAGCACGAAGAATTTGCCTCGCCAAAGCCACCGGCGAACTTTGATATATTTGGTGACCAGGCCCGTGAACGGGAGCGTGAGGAAGAAGAGCAGCGGCGTCGTTTGAAGTTGGGAGCGGAGTAATGAAAGAATGAGGCAGCCAAACCGAAAGGGGAGGAAAAAAAGAAAAGGGGGAAAAAAGAAGAAGCCAAAAAGGGCACGGGATGGATGAGGGAATGAGGGAAGAAAAAAAGAAAAAAATAATAATGATAATACGCGGTATGGAGAGAAGAGGAATATGCACGCATGTATGCATGCATGAATGTACATTTATATTATATATCTATAATATAATATATTTGGCGAAGCAGTAGTGATATTTTTCCGCTTCTTGGCGTGTGTGGCGCTCCTTTGTGCATGCGTCTTGATCACCCCCCCCCCCCCC
>NW_001849503.1:39818-95253 GCF_000209065.1 Trypanosoma cruzi
CGGGACTGAATGATATGGGTGCACACCACTCGTTTCCTGTGCCATCAGCAAAAGCTCCCGTACCCTCACCTGTGGTGTCCCGCCTCACATATAATGAAGGCAACGAATATTTAGACGGAATTTCTTTGAATGGAGATAATCCACCGTACAAATTAATTTTGGAATGGCTCGAGTGTTTGCCAGATGTGCGTGAGTTCACACACGTCCCAGAGGCAGAGATTATCTCCAACGGAGAAGCTGAAGCCCTTCAGTGGGATTTGTCAGTTGGTGGTTACGGGGAGTTAAGCAATGCCCCCGGTGAAAATGTGCACTATATCTCAGCTGTGACGCTTCGTACGCCGCGAGAGCCTAGTGCTGGTTACGCGGAGAAGGTTACGCGTGCAAAAGGATGTTGTTTTGCCCGTTTGGCATAATCCCCCTCGATGGAATGCGTCTTTGTCAATGGATTTGGTCTCAACATATTTCTGGGACTAAATATTGCTCTCTTCTTTCTTTTTTTTTTTTTTTTTTTTTCATTCTCTTTTTGCGTGTATGTGAGTTGGGAGATGAAACGACTGAATTTTTATAAAAGAACGTGATTTGGTTTGTTGCGTAATTATGTTGACGTCTATATAAATATATTTGTTTATTTGTTGTTCGTTTTTCATTTTATTTTTTATTGTTTTTTGGCGAGTATCGTTTGTTGACACTTTGCGAGAGGGCATTGTGAGGATTCATTCACGGTTGGTCCCATGGACTGTCCGCATGTGTTGGTATGCGGCCTCCGTTTGCGATCACAAAGAAAAATTAATCTTTTTTTCTTTTCGGTTGTAAACGTGTCTTACTGGACTCTTTTTTTTTTTTTTTTTCTCCTTTGATTTTTCCCTGTCACCGACGTGTGTGTGTATACATGTTTTTGGGGTTTGCACTTTGCTTGCTTGTATATTACTTCTTCGGTCCCAGCGTCCCTTTGGTGCTCTCTTGTGCAAAATCATGGAACCGCTTAATGATGCCGTCTCTACGGATCAGCGGGACGCACTGCACCGCACCCTCTACCTGCGTCGTGAGTATGCACTCGTTGCAAATTGCGGAGAATTTGATGATATTCTGCTGGTTCCGCCCCAAAACGACTCCGGTAAACAAAACGACTGTTGGAGGGGGTTAGTGGCTGTAAGTAATTCCCCCTCACCGTGGTACGGCGGCTTTTTTGCCTTCCTTGTGCAGCTGCCACCGAAGTACCCATTCGAGTCGCCATCAGTACGCATGGAGAAAGGCTTCAAGAGTCATCCCCTCCTGCTGGAAGACAGCGAAGGGAAGAGGTGCATTTTGCCATTTGACGAGATTTATTTGGGTCTTGATCCGATGCGTGTGTCGGTGATGGCGCGACTGCTGCACCACGTGCGGTCCATGTTTTACCCATCGGAGTGGCCAACGGCGGTGCTTGTCAACAAGGCTCTTGCTAGGTGCGATGTGGAGCGGCGCAGCGTGACGCAGGAAGTCGTGTTGGGGAAGCCGTATGTGGAATATCTTTCCCGGGAGGCGGTTGCTTTTTTTTCCAACCCCGACTGCTTTCGAGACGGCGAGCTCCAAATGGAGGCATCGGGGTTTCAAGAAAAGTGGGAAAAGGCTTTTTCTCTCTGGCTGGGTCGCTCATGGCTTCCTGCCGTTCGTCTGTTGCAGTGAATTTTTTTTTTCTTTTTTTGCGTGTGTGTGCTTCTATGACGCCATGACTTCCTTTTTTTGTCTTTTCGCTCCTGTCCGCGCTAATTTCTGGACTTTTGCCCCCTTTTATTGTTGTTGTTGTTGTCTTGCAAGCTCATCTCTCAAAACACGTCTCAGCGCACATATACACGCGCACACACGAAATACATATAATTTTTTTTTTCAAACAAAAAAAAAAAAGGAAAAAAGGACGGAGGGGGTGGGGGGCTTGTGGCAACCGGCGGTGTGGCGATAGAAGAGGGTTTAATCATGGCTTCGGTGCAGTCCAACTGCAGCGCGTCCTCACGTCTGCAAAAGGAGTTTATGGAGCTCATGATGGGGGGCGCCGAGGGTATTTCCGCCTTTCCGCAGAACGATAATCTCTTCCACTGGATTGGCACGGTGCAGGGTGTGCCCAACACTGTGTACGAGGGGCTGGAGTACCAGCTCTCCCTTGAGTTTCCTGCGAACTACCCGTTCGAAGCACCAGTTGTGCGATTCCTTACACCGTGTTTTCATCCAAACGTCGATGCGTATGGAGGGATATGTCTGGACATTCTGAAGGAGAATTGGAGCGCCGTCTACACCGTGTCGAAGATTCTTCTTTCCATCCAGAACCTCCTCGACAACCCAAACAATCAGTCACCACTCAACAACCGTGCCGCAGCGCTGTGGGGCAAGAAGGAGGAGTATCGCTGTGAGGTTCTCCTGGCATACAGGGAGGCAACGTCGAAGGCTTAATGAACAACGTTTCTCTCTTTGTGCAGAACGGAAAAAAAAAACTTACAAGTTAGTGCTGGTGACTGTGGATGGAGGTGGAAGAGTGAACTGAAGAGATCGGGACTTTTTTGTTGTTATTGTCCCTTTTTAATTTGTACTTTGCTCCTCTTTCTTTCTTTGCCGTAGAGGGCGCGAGAGTAGAAGGGAGCTGTGCTGCTAGAGTGTATCAGGAGCTGGGAAGATCAAGAATTGGAAAGTAAAAGAAGTATAAGAGAAGAAAAAAGGGGAAAATATTGTGGTACGGGCTGGTGTGTGCAAAAAAGCGGTGAGAATTTACATTGCTCCCTTGTTTGCCAACAACAAGCTGCGAAGAATAAAGACAAGAAGAAACGCAGTGGGAAGTGAAAGAAATGAAGTGTCCTTTTTTTTTTTTCGCAATACAGGCAGAGTTTTGCGTATTTGCCCGTTTTTTTGTTTTTGCTGTTGTTGCCTTTTTCGTGTGTATATTAGTTGGTGAGCAGGAGCATTCTTTGGTAGCAAACGAAAGAATTAGCGACAGATAGAAATAGGGAGGCTGCGCAGTAAACGAGTGGCAGCAACCGTACCGGCGTCTGTGAGGAGGAACTGGTGGGGAGAAAGAGGGGGCTGGTGTCTGGATGCGTGGGGAGTTGTTTTCCTGTGGCTGCATTCCAATGCACGCGTGATTGTTTGAGGTTTATGGGCCTCTCCTTTTTTATTTTTGGCGGTGTCCTTTTCTGTTATTGGAGAAGATACCCGTTCTGCTTGACAATGGTGTCTGTTGGCGGTTCCGCAATGTTCCTCCATGGGCATGGGGAGATGCCACTCGTGTCAACGGCACAGCGGGAAGAATGTCGAAACATGCTGCAGTCGTGAATGACTCTTCGTTTGTTGTGGGCGGCGATGAGGAGAGAAATTGCGTTATTTATTTACTTTATTTTTCGCCTTTTTGTTTTTGTTTTTGTTTTTGTTTTGTGATGCGCAGTGCGAAATGGAGTGAATTCCCCGTTGATGGTGACGGCCGGTTTCGGCAGACCGCAGTGACCGTGCGAGGGCGTACCCCACTTTTTTTTTCTTTTTTTGTTGTTGTTGTTGTGAAGGTTTAGTGAATATTAAAAATTAAAAAGAAAAGCTTATTTAACGTTACAAATTCTACAACAAATATGCGCCGGACTGTGAGGGCCCTTGCAGGTATAAGTGGGATGGCGGTGTACACGCCACCGTGCCGTGTTGCTCTTAAGGACTGGTGTGACTGGACTGGAAACGACTGGAAGAAAGTATCGAATGTTGTTGGGGAGTCTTTTCGCATTCCAGGCCATAACGAGAACGCATACACCATGGCGGCAACCGCAACACTCCGTCTTATCCTTAACTACGATGTTGACCCCGCACGTATCGGTTTCCTGGGACTGGGAACAGAGAGCAGCACGGATAATTCTGCAGGCTCCATTATTGTGCGAGGAATGGTTGACAAGGCCTTAAAGGAACTTGGTTTGCCGCGCATCTCTCGGCACTGCGAGGTGCCAGAGTTTAAGCACGCTTGCCTTGGCGGTGTGTATGCACTAAAGAGTGCCACTCGCTACTCGGAGGTTGATGGTGGGAATGATAAGGTGGCCATCGTCGTGGCGTCCGACATTGCAGAATACGCATTGGGCTCAACAGGTGAACAGACGCAAGGTGCTGGCTCTGTGGCCATGTTGGTGGAAAAGGTACCACAGTTGGTGGAGTTGGATACTAAATGTTCTGGCTCCGCCTCTGACTACCGTGGACCCGACTTCCGCAAACCATTCAGGCGTCATTTCATTAAAGAATATGGCAGCAACACGGAGCACGGTAAGATTCCAGACTTCCCCGTTTTCTCTGGACCCTACAGCACGATGGTGTACCTCGAAGAAGTCACTATGGCTGTGGAAAACATGCTGGGCAAACTGAAGCAAAATCCTGGGGACTACTATAACTCTGTTTCTGCATTATTTTTCCACCGTCCATACAACATGATGCCGATTCAAGCAATGTCCTTCCTGTACGTCCGTGGACTGGCGCGTGCTACCTCAGCCGAACACAAGAAATACTTTGAGGAGCTCTGCTCAAAGGCCAAGGTGGAACCTGCTGCGGTGCAGACGGAACTTGATATAATTCCCGACTACTTTGGCATGATTGAGTCAGGACAGGAGCCCAAGGACGTTTTTGGTGCCACCAATAAGGTCGCCAAGGCCGTCCGTGCGGACAAGGATTTTTCTTCTTTGCTCAGCAGAAAGATGAGTCTGGGAAGCTCAGCAATGGCAAACTTTGGTAATCTTTACACCGCATCCCTCCCATGCTGGATCGCTGCCGGTTTAGAGGAGGCCTACAATAAGAAACAAGACATTACAAATCACCCAATGGTGATGGTTGGCTACGGCTCCGGTGACGCGAGTGAAGCGATCCCAATTGTTCCAGTAAAAGGGTGGGAAGAAGCCGCTTCAAAGATTAACGTTGCAGCAGCATTGGAAAAACCTGTGAACCTCACACGAGAGCAGTACGAGGGGATGCATAATGGATCTCTTAAGAGTGATCTTGCAGCAGAAAATCGTCAAAAAGAATTTGTTGTTGCTCACATCGGAAGCCGAAACGACATGGCCTTCCAAGACATTGGTATTGAGTACTACCAGTTTGTCCATTAGAACTCTATACATATAGATAAGTATAAGATAAAGAAAGAAAAAGTAAGCTTTATAGGTGAGGAGGAAAAGAAAAAAAAAAAAAAAGGACGAAATGAAGAGCAAAAAAAAAAAAAGAATTAAAGAAAAAAATGTCAGTAGAGCCCCCAAATAATTAAAATGTGACGTCAATATTCAGCAATATTATTCAATAAAACAAATACCAAAAAAGACTCCTTTCCAAAAACATAACATGTGGTTAACAATATAAGTGGACATGTGTGGAAGAATGCTTTTGTCTTGGGCGAGGAAGGAACGAAGAAATGAGGAGCGAGTGGAAATGAACGGAGGGGGAGGGAAGTAAGTGGTGTACTCTGGCGGGGGCCTCCACGAGGGGCCCACGTCGCCTTCCGTCGCTGATGAGACACGTTTGTATTTGTTTTGTTGGAGAAATGAATGCGTGGTGCTGGGCCTCTTTTTGTGTGTATTTGCCCACCCGCTTTTTGTTCGTTTGTTTGTTTTTTGTTTGTTTGTTTGTTTACTGCTCGCTCCATTTGTTATTTTTACTGATTCTAGACCGCGGCGGAGTGTCGAGGCGCCGCATTCGTCGTGAGTGGCTGCGTAACGGGGGTGTATCCCACGCCCCCCACTGCGGCTCCCTCGCAGACGTCCTGGGGGTCTCCTGCACATCTCCGCCGGGTGGGGATGGACGTGCTCCCCAACGGTGGCTGGCGTGCGGGCCATCGGGTTCATTCGGGAGGACGAGGAATGAATAAAGAAAGGAGTGCCCGTTCCATTTAAACGCACACACCTCCCTTCCTTCCATCAGCCCACATTTTTTCCCTGTCAGCGCCGCCTGATGGAACTTCAGGGCCTTTTGTTTTGATTTTTTGTTTTTTTTTTTTTTTTGTTTTTTCCGTTTGTGTGGTGCTTCTGAGGGGAGCGTGCTGTTGTATTTTTGTGCTGCATGCGGTGGACCGCCTTTTTCTTTCCGGCTCCTCTCTAAGTCGTGTGTATTTCTGCTTCTTCTCTTCCTTATTTGATGTCGTCCGTTTTTGTGTGTTGACTCCCTGCTTGGAAGGGGGCCTGCAGCTGCCGCTGTCCGCCCTACGTGCGCCCGAGGCGCGGGTGCAATAATTGGTGTGTTTTTTTGTTTTTGTTTTTTTGGCAGGAGCCGGCGGAGGGGGCGTCTTGGCGGTGTTTTTGAATGGCGACCGCTCTGATCCCGTCGCGCTACGTGAGACGGTCGCTCTTTAGGAGGACCGTTCAAAGCACATCCGGGACGTGAATTTTCAAGAGGTGCTGGAGCGGGTCAGCTCCGCGGGCGTGGACCGTCGCTCCGACAATGAGAGCATCTCGTGCATTTTTTTTTTGTCGGGGGCTGGAGAGCGGACAATTTGTGTCTGCTGGATGGAGCCACGTGCACCGTCTCCCACACCCCAACAAGTCTGTGCGCGTGTGCGTGCTGCAGGATTTGGGTGGTAGAGTCAACAGCACCGGCAGAAACAATAGCAGATCAAGGAGTGCATGAGCGAGAGGGAGATGCGCTGCGTCCTCACCAAGCACAGTGGCGTCCTCAGTGCCCGCGTGGCCGTTCTCGGTGTCATTTCTGTGTCCGGTTGGAAAATAAAAAATTACAGAAGGCAGCAGCGCTCCCATCAGTTGGCCATTGCGGCAACAGCGTTCTCCCAACGGTACGGCAAGTCACCGACAAAAGGCGCCGTCCATCGCGGAGTTGCGGAGCAGCGCCTGCGCCGGGCCCGAGGACAACAAGATCTTTCCACCCACGCACTCCCGTCTTTGCTCGGTTGTATGGCTGCGGGAAAAGCATTCTGTCCTGCTCTGCATTCGTGGAAAAGAAACGTTGGCTGCCTTTGCTGATGTGCGTTCAAACGAAGGCCCTCTTTGCTCCACGGTGAAATCTTTCAGCGTGCGGAATGGTGACGCCTGTGGCGATCATCCCGACTCCGCTGGAGAAGTTTCTGATTGCGCAAGGAAGGCAATGCGTGGCGCCACCCCTCCGTTCATGCCCCAGATACGTGACTGCAGCTCGACACTTTGCATCTACAACGAAGGTGAAGCGTTAGCGTGCGATCAACGACTCTGTTACGTCACCATCGAGGCGCCCATTGAGGCCCGCTCCATCACAACGGCCGCCCTTCCGCGCCTCGAATTGTGTCCTGCCCACCGCTCCTTCGTTGCTGGGCTTTTTGGACAGACGGCAACGGCTTCGATGGAGCCCTCACCGCTTTTTGCCACGCACACTTGTCTGCTGCTAAATGTGCCAATCGGAAGCCTGTAGGGGCCATGAGACAATTACAGGCAGCGTGAGCCCATCATCCCTCACACCTTGCGAGGCGGCGGTAAGGTTGGAACACACACTCCGTTTAAGGCAGGACGGGGCGAGGGACGCGACGACTCCAGCTCACGCAACGATGCTTTTTGAGATACACTCGTGTGCAATGCCACCACGGATGTCTGGATGTCCCAACAGAAAGTGTTGCAGATAGCGGCTTGCTGCTGGCGGCATCCATCCATGCGTGGGGCAAAAAAGTGTCTTGTTGCGTTGCTGACCCCCGTGTGGGCGAAGATGTGCGTCGTATGGATGCCCCACGAACACCGTTCCCACTCGATAGCTTTCTTTTCTTTGTTTTCACTTCTTGTTCTCACGTAGGAAGCAATGAGCAAGGTCGGTGCGATTCTCTACGGCGTGGTGAGCTTCACCGCCCTCCTGTTAATGCTGACTGGGACGCCGCTTGACCAGTTTCGCCCCAGGACGAATCCATTTTTTTTAACCGATCCGTGCGTGACGCTGTGGGGTGGGAAGATGCATTGTTCCAGCACGGAATACGTTATTTCCGGCAATGACGTCATCCATGAATGCTATGCAGTATTGGAATTATTCAGAGTGGCAGAAGCTTCCTCCATCGTTTCCATTGCCCTGCTGCTTGCTGCCACCATCCTTGGCGTGTTGTCACACATCTACAACAAGTCTCTCAGGACCCTGACGAATGTGTTGTTGGTGTGTAGCATGGTGACGGTTGGGGTCGTTTGGGGACTTATGGTTCACGTGTACAAAGAAGAAATAAGTAACTGCATCGCAACACCCTTCAGAACACATTTTAAATTCGGCCATGGCTTTGGCCTCATTGTGGCATCATGGAGCCTGACGTTTTTCGCCGTTGTGTTTCTGAATCTGCCATATGGGTCACGTCTACAGCATTCATGTGAAGTCGGAGATCAACAAATGCACGTGGTTCGGTGAAGCGCCGTGCCAAGCAGCCTTTCGGATGAACTCTCTGTGTTTTTTATTGATTTTATTTTCCTTTCCTTTTCCTTTACTTTTATTTGTTTTTATTGAGTGCGTCCACTAATTTCTTTTTGTAACAGGTTTGGAAAATTTGGAGCGGGCGCCATAATTACCTGCATGCGCCCTCTTCTCTGTGTTTGTGTTTTTATTTGTTTTTTTTTGTGTGGAAGAATGCTTTTGTCTTGGGCGAGGAAGGAACGAAGAAATGAGGAGCGAGTGGAAATGAACGGAGGGGGAGGGAAGTAAGTGGTGTACTCTGGCGGGGGCCTCCACGAGGGGCCCACGTCGCCTTCCGTCGCTGATGAGACACGTTTGTATTTGTTTTGTTGGAGAAATGAATGCGTGGTGCTGGGCCTCTTTTTGTGTGTATTTGCCCACCCGCTTTTTGTTCGTTTGTTTGTTTTTTGTTTGTTTGTTTGTTTACTGCTCGCTCCATTTGTTATTTTTACTGATTCTAGACCGCGGCGGAGTGTCGAGGCGCCGCATTCGTCGTGAGTGGCTGCGTAACGGGGGTGTATCCCACGCCCCCCACTGCGGCTCCCTCGCAGACGTCCTGGGGGTCTCCTGCACATCTCCGCCGGGTGGGGATGGACGTGCTCCCCAACGGTGGCTGGCGTGCGGGCCATCGGATTCATTCGGGAGGACGAGGAATGAATAAAGAAAGGAGTGCCCGTTCCATTTAAACGCACACACCTCCCTTCCTTCCATCAGCCCACATTTTTTCCCTGTCAGCGCCGCCTGATGGAACTTCAGGGCCTTTTGTTTTGATTTTTTGTTTTTTTTTTTTTTTTTGTTTTTTCCGTTTGTGTGGTGCTTCTGAGGGGAGCGTGCTGTTGTATTTTTGTGCTGCATGCGGTGGACCGCCTTTTTCTTTCCGGCTCCTCTCTAAGTCGCGTGTATTTCTGCTTCTTCTCTTCCTTATTTGATGTCGCCCGTTTTTGTGTGTTGACTAGAAGCTCGTGAGGAGAATTTTTGCGGGGAAAACTGGCCACCAAAATGAATTTGTTCCGGTAAAACGAATGCATTTTTTTTTTTTTTACGATTTTTCCCTCTCTTATGAATTTTTTATTGACTGTGATTCCAGGAAGCAGGGAACCGATAACGGCAAGACGGAAATCTTTTTTTTTGTTGTTGTTTTTATCCCTTCCACCCTCTTTTGATTTCCGCCTCGCGGCGGCGTTGTGTTGTTGGAAGATCCTAAAGTTTAACAATTCTTAAGCAATAAAAAATTTATACTCCAAACAAAGCGCAACATGCCACAAGTGTGGTTTTCCGAACATATATTTATCTAGTTGGGGCAAACACTGAGGAGGTGGCGGACCCACTGCCTCTCCATTCACTCATTCTTCTCTTCTTGTTTGAATTCTTTAGATAAGTTGAGGAACGGGCCAGCAGTCCAGGCAAGAATCCGCTCGGCTTAGAAGAGGGCCTGCAGCTGCTATTGGTGTCGTTTATTTGTGAGGCTTAGCGTTTTTCTGTGCAGAATGGTCTGGTGGTCTCCTTGGCAGGTGATGACGGACGACGATGAGGTGAGGCTGCAGGATTCAGAAAAGGCTCTGAATGCCATTTTTAACCCTTCTCGTGCTCGTGTAAAAGAGCCACGTGATACGGAATATTCATTTTGGGGGATACCCGCCCTGCGTTGGTCTTTTAGAGGTGGCGGAGATTTTAATTCATCGATTTCTTTTCCGTTGCTTCCCGCTCGCATGGATTGCAAGACTACTTCTGTTGCCTCGACAGATTCTGTAGTAACGCCTGCCGTGCGGAAAGACGACGGAGCAGGCGCTTCTCCATCGACAAGGGAAGCGGTACAGGAAGTGTTGGATTGGGGCTTGCTGCGATCATGCCCTATTCTTGGCTACAAGCTGCGGGAAGAGGGACTTGTTGACGTCTTGGTGCAACCGCCGCGGACTCTTTCTGTTGGGGATTTGAGATCTCTCATTCTTGAACTTTCTTCTGTGGAACAGCGAGCGAAGTACGCTGTTGAGACTCAATTGCCACAACAGGTACATAACAGGGGACGGCGCGGTCTTGAGCTTTTTGTTACTCCCTGTTTGTTTATTTCTGGTTTGTATCTTATGCTGTGGAAGGCACCTCGTTTGTATTTTGGAGTGTCTCCGCGAAGTAGTGTACTTTTTACGCGGATTCTTTTTTTGCTTCGGTGGCAAATGACTGAGGTTGAGAAGGAGAGAGTGGCGCGCAACCACCGTTGGTTATTTCAGGCGACGAATGCACGTGTATCGTTATCGTTTCTGGCAGGTCTCACACTAGCAGCGATTGCAGTCGCCACACGGCCAACAATCGATGTGGTTGACGTTGGCCCAGATGTGGAATTGGGCAAACAATCTGTTGGCTTTTACAAGCACTCGGAGGCAGCTTTGCGGTGGCTGTGGATTGTTTACTACCACCATCCGGCCTATAAGTCGTTGGCGAAAGGCACGCTTCCGCCGGCCTTGCAGAACGGGGGCGCGAGGTGCTAGCCAATTTCCATTTGTTTCGGGGGGATTCTTTTTTCTCTTTCTGGAGCGGGGCGGGGAAATTTGTGAATAAGCATGGGATTCTGTTTGATGCTGCAAGAAGGGGCTTCTCTTCTATTCTATTCTTTTTTTTTTTTCTGTTGACTTCAGAACTGGAAAGAAGATGGTGTCGTACGCTCCGCCAGAGTTTAGTGAGGAACTTTTTGGTGTCATGTTGGAGTCCTGCACCCCGTCCAGGTCGCGTGTGGAGGCGCTGACGCAAGTGGCCCTCCGCCACCTGACGCAAGCCACAGACACGTGGTCTGCACTGCGGAAGGCACTTGTCCGCCAGCAGGATTTGGAGTCGGATGAAAATAAAGGACTTTGGTATTTGCTCGATTCACTCATGAAACACGCACCACATGTGTTTGTCCCTCTCATTTCGCCACGACTGCACGACTACGTTGTGCAGCAGATGCCTTGGCATCTCGTTGGTGTGGTTTCGACGTTAGGCAGCGGAGCACTGTGGTGCGATGCCATGATTCTCACATGGGAAAGTATTTTACCGCCCCACCTGATGCGAAACGTGAAGTCATTTGTTGTGCAGCTGCGAAGTGGGAAAGAGTTAACAAACGCAATGAATCTGAGTGGTGACACCGATGAGGTTCAGAGTGTTGATGCTCCCGCCTCACGTGAACAGATCCAACAGCTACGGGAGGCGTGGGAAGTGTTTTTTTCATTTGTTGCAGAGGGAGTGCGTGCATCGAACAATACCCCTGCGGCGTCGACAACGTCTGGTGCACTACCGCTCGCGCAGGTGAAATGTGAAACAACACCTTTTGCGGGGTTGAAGCGCGAGGAAGGCACACAACCTGCAGGTGCCGATGATGATGACTCTGATGTGGAGTATGTTCCCGAGTTTGTGAGAGGGGCGCAGCATCGTCCTTTGCCCTCGCTGACGGGTGACAACACCACCACGCAGAAAACGCGTCGAGCCGCCAGACGACGACCGCGCGAAGAGGACTGACGGAAACGCATTTTATTCTTTGGCGGCCGATGAGGTTCAAGTTGTTGTTGTTTTCAGTTGTGTTGTTTGTGTGTCTGTGGGCAATTGATTGGTTGTTTGATTGATCGGAGAAGGAGCTCTTCTTCCTATTTGGTTGCTGTTGTTGCCTTTCCTCTTCATGGATCTTCTTGCTGTTTTCAACGATGTTGCAGTCACGTGTGTACATAAATAAAATACATGCATGCATGCATCTGTGTGTACTTCTCTTTCCTCTCTTTTTCTTTTTTTTTCTTTGTTGTTGTTGTTGCTTTTCTTCCTTCTTGCTGGGACGGGGTTATTTGGTGCAGGAGTAAAAGGGAATACAAAACAAAACGGCTGTCCTCTTTTTTTCTCTCTCAAGGAGTCAAATAGAACCGCGGAGGTCACTCGCTTTGTTGTTGTTGTTGTTGTTTTGTTTGGCTTTGGCCCTTTCATTTTTTACGGTCGTCGAAAATTTTTGTTTCTGCGAGGCCAATAGTGAGACAAGCGATCCTCTCCTTATTTATTTGTTTTGGCCTCCCTTCTTTGTTTCAACTTCAGCCCTCTCCGCCAATTTCTGGCGATGTCCTTGTGTCACACGGCCTCTCGCTGGCGCAGCGTGCAGTGCACGGGAGATATCCCACCGGGAAGAATAGGACACACCTTATGCGCCAACGGCACGGAGACCAAAATTTTCCTCTACGGTGGTGTCAATGACAGGAATGAGAGTATTTCTAACTACTTGGATGATCTTTACGTGTTTGATGTGAATAAAAAGCATTGGTCAAAGATTGAGATGACAGGACAGGTGCAGTGCTCCAGGGCGTTTCACTCCGCTGTGTATTATGAGGGGAAAATATATATATTTGGTGGATGCAATGGACGTGGGAGGTTCAATAAGTTGTTTTCCACTAGTGAGGAGGGTCTGTGTGCACAGATTGAGGCTAGCGGTCAGCCACCATCAACTCGGTATTGCCATAGCGCTGTGTTGTTTGAGAGGTGCATGTATATATTTGCTGGTAAATGCGGCGGCCGGAACAGCAACAGACGCCTTTCGGACCTTTACCTTTTTGATTTCCAGACAAACACATGGATGGAGTGCCCGCAACATGGGGATCCACCGACCCCACGCTCAGCCCACGCCGCTTTCACATGTGGACGCAATATGATCATGTTTGGTGGGCGCAGCGCCCAAGGAGAGTGCTGTGAAGATATGTACATGTACAATTACGACACTTGCATGTGGCGGCCGATTGAGTCCCCTAACAGCGGCCCTCTCTTTGGCAGAGCGCGGAACAGCGTCGTAGTGCATCATGGCAGGGTTGTCGTCTTTGGCGGGTGGAATGGAAAAAAGAAACTGAACGACCTCTTCACTTATCATGTGGATTCGAACACATTTGAGGTTATGCACGAGCCGGATGAAAACTGCCCGTCTAGGAGGGAATGTCACGTCGCTGTTGTCTGCAAGAACACGATGGTGGTGTTCGGAGGTCGGTTTCGGGGGGAGTTTATGAGCGACACGGCGGAGCTTGACCTTGGGCCCAAGACACTGAAGCAGAACTGTCGCGACTGGATCCTGCGGAGTAGTTTCAAGGAGTTGCACTCGAACCGTGGAGAACGGCTTCCACTGCGGCTGCAGCAATTTATTGAGAGCTGGAGGCAGCTGATATGCAGGGTGGAGAAGATTGAACCGCGAACACCGTTGCAAGATAGTGCTCCCAATGAGGCTCTTTCTTCTGATAGCAACTCCCAGCATGGTTGAATGGTGTGTGCATGCGCACAGGGAGAGAGGACAGAAAAAGAAAAAAAAAAGGTTTCAGTGAGTGAAGAGAGGCACAATGGCTCAGATGGACCGGGTAATTAGGGGGGGAGGGGGGTTAGGGCGTCGAGAAGAAAAAATAATGAACCACCAGTAGGGAGTGGAAAGGACTGAGAGGAGAGAAAAGCCACGTGTATTGTAAGAGGAGAGAAAGTTAAAAGAGCGTGTTTATCATTATTATTATTATTTATTTATTTATTTATTTATTTATTTATTTATTTATTATTACTATTGTTTTTTTTTTTTTTTTTTTGATCTAAGACAAGTTGGCGGGCTGTTTGTTGTTTGCGGATGGGAGAAGCGTGTAGGTATGGAGGGTGCCAACGGCAAATAACAAAAATTAGAGGACAATTCTTTGAGGTTATTCTCAGTCTGCTCGCGAGGTTGTGAGACGCAATGAAAAAAAAAAAAAAAAAAGAGAGGAGAGAAAGAAAGAAAATAGGCCAGCTATTTTCTCAGAAGAGAGGGGCACAAACACAGAGGCATATACATGTATCTATGGATGGTGCGGAAGGGAATAACGCGAAGCAAATGAGAAAACAGAATAAAAGAAAGGGGATCGGAATCAAGTCTCTTGGGGCCGTAAGCACACATTTAAACGTGCGTACATTTTTCGGTGTTTACGCTTGAAGAAAAATCTAACCTTATGTTATTCATTTCTTTGCCGTATGTAGGCCCACAGGTAGATTATATATATATATATATATATATAATGATGGAAAGAACTGTGGTACGTGATGCAACACCATTCCGTATCGGATCCTTTCTTTATTTCTGCCTTCTTTATGCCTCTATTATGACTGAACGGTGTGCTGGCATTTTTCTTTAATTGCGCATAGAGGAGCAGACGAAGAATACGCAAAGGAAAAGAGGAGGGATTTTTTCTTTTGGTGTATGTGTAAGAAGGCAAGGGAAAAAATAAATAAATAAAAATACGACAATGAGGAGAGGGGAAAGAAAGGAAAGGATGGAATGAATGAAGAATTTATCTAAACATATATTTCCATGCGTATACAATGACTTTTTGTGTATGTGTGTGTGTCTGTGCGCGCCTTTCTTGTTCATTTTGCTTTCGATCTTATTGTGGTGCTTATGTGCGTGATATTGCCTACTTGTGGCATATGTGTATACCCTCACATATATATAAAGATATATAGCGATATATGGATGGGTAGGTGGGTGTGGCGAATTGAGGTGGTTTGTAACGGCAGGAAAAGCGGTGAGAAGGAAGGGGGAGCGAAGGTTTTTAGTGCCTTCCCTTCCTCTTTTTCTTTTTTGTTTCTTTTGGTTTTTTTTCTTCTTTTTTCTTCTGTGAGTGTTTGTGGAGAGAGTCCTTTTGTTCCTTCTCGCCATTGCCGTGTGGAGTTGAGAGGAGGGGGATGTCAGTGGAGGCGCCAGCACGCAGCCGTGGGTAGACAAAAGAGTTGTTGCGGCGTGTGGTGCGGCACGGCAGTGGCGCCTGTGGAGAACCCCGCGCGAAATCCCCGAAAATTCGTATTTATACAGACCGAAAGCGAGGAAGGACAACCACCGCAAGCACGCATAACAGGCAGGGTAACTGGGGGCCTTCCGGGATGCTGTGGGCGGCAACAGCAGGTTTCGGTTTGCCTGTTTTTTTGGGGAGGGGCACGACGCACTTCCCTCCGTGAGATAAAAAACAAAAATTGTGTTGGTTTTTGTTTACACTCCGTTTTGTTCTGTTTGTTTGTTGTTTTTGTTTTTGTTTTTTGTTTTTTTTTGTTTCTCACATTTTTTTTTTTTTATTTGAGGGGGAGGGGTAGAGACGGTGAGAAGACACCTCAATAGGCCGTCTTTCGCATTGTGTGTATGTGTGTGTGTTTGTTTACATGCGTGCCTACCTGACTATTCATACGGGGAAATGTATCTCCGTGCGAAAGAGAGAAAGAGAAAGAGAAAAGGACAGGAGGAGAGAATTTATGACGCCACCTTTTTTTTTTCTCCCACTACACCCAACCAAACTGCGCTGCGCTCCATTAGGCACCTTTTTTCTACCAGGCCAGCCCGCCACTGCCACCAATATTTTTGATGTTTCCTCCCCTATTTGTGTATCAACTCACCCTATTGCTGCCGCAGACAGAGGCCCTATCAGCCGGAATGGCATGGAGGGGCAATTCACACCTTCCACACATCTCCGAGAAAAAGGGCAATAAACATCTGCATGGACGCATCTACACTTCTCTCCCATGCTGTTCTTTCTTTTCTTTTTATTGCGCTCACTTCAAATCTCGCTGTCACTGAAAAAAATACCATGCATCAACAGTAGGAGAGCAGCCATGGGTATCGTTCGCAGCCGCCTGCATAAGCGCAAGATCACCGGTGGAAAGACGAAGATCCACCGGAAGCGCATGAAGGCCGAACTCGGCCGTCTTCCCGCGCACACGAAGCTTGGCGCCCGCCGCGTGAGTCCCGTCCGCGCCCGCGGTGGGAACTTCAAGCTCCGCGGTCTTCGCCTGGACACCGGCAATTTTGCGTGGAGCACAGAAGCCATTGCTCAGCGGGCCCGTATCCTCGACGTTGTGTACAACGCCACTTCTAACGAGCTGGTGCGCACGAAGACGCTTGTGAAGAACTGCATTGTTGTGGTGGACGCCGCGCCCTTCAAGTTATGGTACGCGAAGCACTACGGTATCGACCTTGACGCCGCGAAGAGCAAGAAGACGCTGCAGAGCACGACGGAGAAGAAGAAGTCGAAGAAGACCTCACACGCCATGACTGAGAAGTACGACGTCAAGAAGGCCTCCGACGAGCTGAAGCGCAAGTGGATGCTCCGCCGCGAGAACCACAAGATTGAGAAGGCAGTTGCTGATCAGCTCAAGGAGGGCCGTCTGCTCGCCCGCATCACGAGCCGCCCTGGCCAGACAGCCCGCGCCGATGGTGCACTGCTGGAGGGCGCCGAACTGCAGTTCTATCTGAAGAAGCTCGAGAAGAAGAAGCGGTAGAGAAGGATGTTCGGGAGACGGGAGGAGGCGCCACCACCACCACTCATGGTGATGCACCCACTACCTACTTTGTTTTCATTTTTTGTTTTACCTCTAATTTTTTAGGCCAGAGGGGGGGAAGGAGAACATGCGTCTCACGCATTGTGTGTCACTCCTGTTTTGTTGTCGGTTTCTGCAACTCTTTCTTAAATGCATTTTTTGCCTTGTTACCAAACAGCACCACTTCTCTCCCATGCTGTTCTTTCCCTTTTCTTGTCGTTTGATGGTTTTATGGACGTATAACGAGGTTCAGCATTGAGTAACTAAAAGAATAACTATGAATAACAGTAAAAAGGACGAATTGGTGGCAAACTGCATCCGATGTCTTGCAGCGGACGTTGTGCAGGAGGCAAACAGTGGGCACCCCGGAACGCCGATGGGCATGGCACCCATCGCTCACGTTCTGTGGTCAGAGGTGATGAAGTATGACAGCAAGGACCCTTCTTGGATGGATCGCGATCGTTTTGTGTTATCTAATGGACACGCTTGTGCCTTGCAGTACGCGATGCTGCACCTCGCCGGCTACAATGTTTCAATGGAAGATCTTAAGAAGTTTCGCCGGTTGGGCTCCCGCACTCCCGGTCACCCGGAGCGCGGCTTTACGACTGGAATTGAAGTAACAACCGGGCCACTCGGTCAAGGCATTGGTGAGGGCGTTGGTCTCGCCATTGCGGAAGCGCAATTGGCCGCCACATACAATCGGCCGGGCCACAATATCATTGACCATTGGACGTATGTATTTTGTGGTGACGGTTGTCTAATGGAGGGTATCGGTCAAGAGTCCCTTTCTCTTGCCGGCCATCTTGGGCTTGAAAAGTTTGTGTTGGTGTATGACTCGAATCACATCAGCATCGACGGAAGTACCGACCTCGCCTTCACCGAGCAACCGAAACAAAAGTACGAGTCTATGGGGTTCCACGTCATCATGGTGGATAATGGTGATACGGGCTTTGATGCGATTCGAGAAGCCTTTGAGGAGTGCAAGAAGGTGAAGGGAAAGCCAAAGTTGATTGTTCTCAACACAACAATTGGCTTCGGTTCGGGACTAGCGGGTACTGAAAAGGTTCATGGTGCTCCTCTTGGTGATAGTGACATTCAGCAGTTGAAAAGGCGCTTTGGTCGCGATCCTTCAAAGAAGTTTTACGTCGAGGAGGAAGTGTATGATGTTTTCAAGCAGCATGTTGCCGTCTGCGAGCAGAAGCATGAGGCGTGGAAAGCGGCAATGAAGAAGTATGCTGCTGAATTCCCCAAGGAGGCCGCAGCACTGGAGGCACAATTAAAGGGTGAGCTTCCCTCTGGATGGAAATCGCAGCTGCCGCTGAACGATGCCTCGAAGATTGCCACACGCAAAGCCAGCGAGAACACTCTGGGGACGCTCTTTTCTATCATCTCGGGACTCATTGGTGGATCTTCGGACCTCACACCAAGCAATCTCACACGTCCGAATTCGGCTGCTTTGACTGACTTCCAGAAAGCCACTCCACAGGGTCGTTACATTCGTTTTGGTGTCCGCGAGCATGCCATGTGTGCCATCATGAACGGTATCCACGCCCATGGTGGGTTTATTCCCTTCGGTGGAACATTCCTCAACTTTTTTGGCTACGCGCTTGGTGCTGTTCGCCTCTCCTCCCTGAGTCATCACCAAGTTATTTTTGTGGCGACTCACGACAGCATCGGTCTTGGCGAAGATGGTCCAACGCATCAGCCGGTGGAACTCCTTGCATTCCTGCGTGCCATGCCAAACTTGCTGGTGTTTCGTCCGAGTGATCAAACGGAAACGAGTGCAGCATGGGCATTGGCGCTTGAAAACGCGAAGGGACCATCTATTATCTGTCTCAGCCGTCAGAATACAGTGCCTCAATCGGCTTCCTCCATGGATGGTGTTGCAAAGGGTGCGTATGTGATTCATTCCGCCGATAAGCCGCAACTCGTTCTTGTCTCCAGTGGCTCGGAGGTTTCACTTGCGGTTGATGCCGCGAAGGCGCTCGCAGCAGAGCTAAGAGTGGCAGTTGTTTCAATGCCATGCCAAGAGCTCTTTGATCAGCAGTCCGTTGACTACCAGAAAACAGTATTCCCCGACGGCGTTCCCGTGCTTTCCATTGAACCGTATGTCAATTACGGCTGGGAGAAGTATTCGCACTACCATGTTGGCATGCCGGGCTTTGGCGCCTCTGCCCCAGGAGGGGAACTGTACAAGCAATTCAACATCACCACGGAGCACGTCGCTGCGATGGGCCGGAAGTTGGCCGCCAAGTACCCCAACGGCAACGCCCCAGAAAAGCGTGTGCATCTGTGAGGCAATGTGTCTAAGATTACGACCGGAAGGGAAAAGAGGAAAAAATAAATGCGTATTCTAAGGAACAACTCGAAGAAGATGGTAACCGGGCTAGTAACAAGGTTGCGGGCCCCAAAAGTGGGAGCAGAGACGAGTTAAAAAGGAAAAGGAGACAAAGAAGATGAAATTCATATTATTGTTTGGGATAAACTTAAAAAAAAAAAAAAAAAAAAAACAAGCTAAATAAAAAACAACAAGAGAAAAGTAATGTTTTTATTTTAATTTGAGGCGTGTGAATAGCACGTGCATCTATACAGGACCAAATAAAAGGGCAGGGGTATTCATCGATCCAACCTGTTTGTTTACAATTTGATGATTGGATTGGTTACCAAAGACACCGCGTTGGAGGATGGCGAGGAGTAGTTGTCTCGTCCATCTCGCTCAGCCCCCGACGACGACTACTCTCCACGCAGAGGAAAGTCCGACGGTTGTGGGACCCCGGGAAAAACCTGCTGCTTTGCGGGGTTACGGCGAGCCCGGCTATCATGGATTGCTTTGTGACCCAAACTGCCCACCGTTGATGTATGCATGTGGACTCAACCCCTTCTGAAGTGGGAAATGTTGAGCCCATCAAAATGAATTTTGATCTTCTTTTGTTGTTGTTGTTGTTGTTCCGTGTCTTTTTGTAGGAATAGGAGGAAAATTTCTCAGTCAGACGCATATTGTGATTTATTGTCCTGTTTTCTTTTCCCATTTCTCTATTTTGGCCCTTTTCAAACAAATTCTCTTGAGGAGTCGTTGTGTTTCACATTTCTCGGTGGGAGTTGCTGACGAGATTATATGGGTATATGGGTATGTTTTTTTGTGTGGGGGGGAAACTAGGGCGGATGATTCGGTCGGCATTGTGTGGGGTTGCTGGGTTTCTCTTTTTGTGTGTGTGTGTGTTTGTAGACGAGCGTTTTCTTTGGGATGTGAACGCGGGTGGGTGGACGGGCGGGTCTTTGGCGTGCTATTTTTAGGGGAATAAGAACCATTGGTCAGATGCCGAAGCTTGCATAACGGTCTTTGCTCTTTTCTTGGCTTTGCTTTGTTTCCGTGTCATTTTGTCATTATTATGCCTTTCTTTTATTCTCTCGTGCTCCTGCTTTTATTCCGCCCCCTCTTTTTCTTTTTTCTTTTTTCTCTCTACTGCCACCCGCAGTCTCAAAGGCTTCCGCATGGCCAGCATCAAGTGTGGAAGCCGTCGCAAGGCCCGCCGCGCCCACTTTCAGGCGCCGAGTCATGTGCGCCGCATCCTCATGAGTGCCCCTCTCTCGAAGGAGCTCCGCGCAAAGTACAACGTGCGTGCTATGCCCGTCCGTAAGGACGATGAAGTGCGCGTGAAGCGTGGCGCGTACAAGGGCCGTGAGGGCAAGGTCACGGCGTGCTACCGCCTCCGTTGGGTGATTCACATCGACAAGGTGAACCGTGAGAAGGCGAACGGCACCACCGTCCCCGTTGGGGTGCATCCCTCCAATGTGGAAATCACGAAGCTGAAGCTCAACCACAACCGCAAGGCCATCCTTGAGCGCAAGGACCGCAGCACAAAGAGCGACAAGGGAAAGGGCAAGGTGACCGCCGCCGAGAAGGCCATGCAGCAGATGGACTAGAGAGTAACACGGAAGAGGGAGAAAATTTGGGGGGGCAATGAGGCATAACTTCTTTGTTGTTCTTTTACTGAGTTTTTTTTTGATTATTTTTCACTTTGTTCAAACCCATTTAATTTTGTCTTCAGTGAGGGGAAGCATCCCTGTGTCACTTTTAGGGCAGTTTGCCTTCTGTCAGACGGTGCGGCAATGAAGTTGTGTGATGATCTCCTCTCTTTTGTTTGTTTGTTTGTTTCTTCTTCTTTCTCTTTAATTGCCAACGAAAGGTACTGCTGCCCCTGTCGCTGCTGTTTGCAGAGGCAGAGAGAATGAATTGCGTTGCGGACATATCTTACGTGGGAATATCACGTGCTAATGGAATGGACAAATGGTTGATGTAAGCTTCTTCCATTCACGCTTGGTGAAAATGGAATGCTGCGGCAGCGGATTGTTTTCAGGCCGCAGAAGGCTCTGGTCCCACAGGCCATCGGAACCCCTCGGAGAGAGTGAGAAAATATATATATAAATATATATGGAGGCAAAAGGTAAATTCTCGTGAGGCAACGGTGGAAGAAATGCGGTTGACACGGTGATCCAATGCCGTGGCTCCCATAGTGTAGCGGTTATCACCTCGGACTCTGAATCCGATAACCCTGGTTCGAGTCCAGGTGGGAGCAACTTTTTCTCTTATTTATTGGCGTGACTTGTAGATCTCCGTGGATTATGTCAATTTGGCGCGGCCAGGTGTTGGAGGTTGATATTTTTACGTATTTTTTTGTTGTTGTTTTTTTTTCGTTTTTTATTATTACTATTGTCTGCCTCATCGTTGTTATAATTTCTCCCTTTACTTTCCTTGTTTTTTTGTTCCTGACCGGCCTTCACATGAACGGTGCGTGCTGCAGTCATTTCTGGAGCAAAAGATGCTGCGTGCTAGTCGACTGTGGAAGACCATCAGGGCGGCTGACATTGAGGCAAAGATCAGAGCCAGCGATATACTTCAGCCGTTGCAGGACGTCAAGGTAGTCGACGCCAGTGGAGGATGTGGGAGTTTCTTCAACATCACAGTGGTGTCGCATGCATTTCGTGGTAAACCGTTGGTGCAACAGCATCGCTTGGTGAACGAGGCGCTTAAGGGTGAAATCCCACTGATTCACGGCTTTTCCCTCACCACTAAAGTGGAATAGAAATAATTATTTGTGGATGGATTATATTGCACGGCCTCTCGTCACACGTTACTTCTTCCATTATTTTTTTTTTCTTTGTGTGTATGCGTGGGGGAAAGTCTTTTGTTATTTTTTATTCTTGTTGTTGTGTTTATCCAGTAGCAAAAAGAAAAGAAAAGGGAAAAGAGAGGAGGAGCGATGAGGATGTTATTTACTTTTCCTTTTTTTTTATTATTGTTGTTATTTGCCCTGAAGCCATCCTTTTTTTTTGTTTTTGTTTTTGTTCCTTTTCTCTCTTCTCTGTGAAGCGCACAAAAAGGGCTTGAGTGGGTCACGCGAGGATTATTCCCTCACATCCACACGCTGGCATTGTCAGGATGAAACAAGAACATGAAGAAATGGACCCGGTCGCCACCGCCGCGATGTTGCCTGAGGCAGACGATGTTGATGGTACTTCACCCGCGGAGGGGGCGGAGGGCGAAAACGATGATGATTGGGGGCCCGCATTCTTTGAGGAGGAAGATGAGTGTGTGTCACTTCTTGTGCGTTTGCAGGAGGCCTTGCAGCTGCAGGACGACCGTGACGCCACTCTTCCTACTGTCGCTGAAGATCCAAATGGTGTGGCGGCAGCGTTATATCGTCTTGATCGTATCATCGCCCGCTATCAGGAGTCCCCGCATCTGCTGCACGGGTACTTGGAGGTGCTGCTTGGGCCACTTGTGGCGACGCTGCAAGACCTTCTCCCTGCTGCCACGGATATATGGCGCATGGAAGATGGAATTGAGAGACCAGAAGGTGATAATGCGGTGTCGGCGCAGGAGGAACCTGATTACACGCTGGGTGCAAACTATGATGAGTACGATGTGGATGCAGCGAAGACGGCGATTCACCACGTTAGCCGTGCCATTTATGTCATTGTGAAAACCGCGGGTGAAAAGTGTTGTACGTCATATTTCTCCAACGATGTGAAACTCTATGAAGATGTGTTTTATGCCCTGCGTTTGTGGCAGCGTAGTGCCAAATACCGCCGTGAATGGGAAGTCCGCTATTGTCTGCTTCTATGGCTCTCAAACCTCGTACTTGTACCGTTTTCACTCAGTATCATTGACTCCACAGATCGTGGCGGATCCCTCTCCGACGCCGTACTTGAGACGGCAATGGCGTTTTTGAGTGACACTTCCAAGTGTCGTGAGGGGGCGGCTCTTCTTGTTGCTCGGCTCCTTACAAGGCCGGACGGAGAGGCGCATCGTAGGCGTTTCTTTGCGTACGCCAGAGAAGCGATTACAGACATCTCCAAGAGCAGTTTCCCGTTACACGGTGTGCTTCTGGCCCTTGCAAAGACGCTAAAATGTGGGCAACGCCGTGAATTGGCGCCCTACGCTCCGGGGCTTATTCCAATCGTCGCTGGTGTGCTGGAATCCCGCAGTAGTGATGCGTTGGTGTGCAAAGCAGCCGTAAAGGTGGAACAGCGGCTGGCACTCGTCTTGTTGAGGGGCCGTTCTGCCCCGTGGAAGTACCAAAGGCATGTGACTTCTCTCGACAAAAATTTGGCTGTCTCTACGCCTTTAGACGTTGCTGCGGGTGTGACTTCCTCAATTGGGGCCCATCGGACCGTTGACAATGGCAACCACAATAATAATAATAGCAATAATAACGGGGAAACGGATGTCGAAAATGAGAATGATGAATGTGCGGTTGAGAATGGCGAAGGATTAGAGGAGGCCATTGGACTGATGCTTGTGAATCTGAGCCACAAGGACACGGTTGTGCGTTGGAGTGCAGCGAAGGGCATTGGCCGCATATGTGAACGGCTACCGCGAGTAATGGCAGAAGACGTGATTGTTGCCGTATTGGATGTGTTCACGAATGAACATTCTGACAGCAGTTGGCATGGTGGGTTGCTTGCTGTGGCGGAGTTGTGTCGAAGGAGCATCTTACACCCGCAGCACCTTCCTACAATGCTCCCACGGATCACTCAGGGACTTGCGTTTGATTTGATTAAGGGAACATATAGCGTCGGCTCGCATGTACGTGACGCCGCGTGTTATGCTTGCTGGTCCATCGCTCGCGCGTATGATGCATCAGACATTGAGGGGCACGTGCATAAACTCAGCACCAGCCTCGTTGTTACTTCTCTATTTGACAGAGAAGTTCACGTCCGGCGAGCGGCGGCGGCGGCCTTCCAGGAATGTGTTGGACGGCTTGGAAATTTTCCTGATGGTATTCGCCTTGTCACGACGATGGATTTCTTCTCTCTTGCATCACTGCAGAACGCGTATTTGCACGTTGCCCCATTGGTGGCAGAGAACGAGTCCTACAGGGAGCGCATGCTGGAGGAACTTGTAGCGAACAAAATAATGCACTGGGATCGACGTGTGCGTTGCTGTGCCGCACGTGCCTTGGGCCTTCTGGCCACGTCAGAGGTGAACACGGCCGTTTGTGAAATTGTGCCGGAGCTTTTACGTCGTGTGACCGAGAACTCGGTCGCCACACGTCACGGTGCCATCCTCGGCTTAGCGGAAATGATAGAGGCGCTTGACGCCTCTGTGTGGCCGAAAAACGTTCTCTCCCAGTTTGCGTCTCTTACGCCCCGCGTGGATGCCGCGCGTTTGTTCCGCTCACGCGGTGGTGAGTACGTCCGGCAGGCCTGTTGCCGCCTACTCGCTGCTCTTGCCCATCGCCGCTTGAATCTGCCGGAGACCATTGAGGTGCAGAAAGTGGGGGGTGCTGTTGCCCGTGCCAAAACGTTGGGTAAACTACAGGAATTTTTTGAAGATACATGGAAACAAATTCTTGAGTGGTTGCAGTTTGATGCAGTTGACGCGTACGAATCTTTTGCGGCGACGTATTACACAGAGTTTATTGCCCCCTTTCACCAAAAGGTGTTGGAGAGGATGTTGGACGGCAGTGGGGAGGAACGCAACCCGATGGAACGCCGTGGGAACCTTCTCGCTATGGGCGCACTGCCGTGGAGCGTTATTTGTGCTGTGCCATCATCAACAACGACAGAGGAAGAGGAAAGGGAGGAAGGGAGGAGGGCGTACTTTTTGATGCTTCTTCATGCTGCAATGAAGGGCACCAGGCCAGAAAAGCGGAAGGAATTGCAGGACGCGGAGTCGCGCCGTAACGCCGTGCGTTCGTTGAGAAAAATCCTACTCCGTATTCCTCCGGGGAGTTTGCAGTTAACCTCCGAGTTGTATGAATGCGTTGTGCAATGTATCCTCAATGCCTTGGACGACTACGCTGCGGACCGTCGCGGTGACGTTGGTTCCTTTGTGCGTCTTGAGGCCATTGATGCCCTGCCGGTGGTTGTGCAGTATGGAATGCAGTGTGGCCTTTGTAGCCCGCTGCTGACGCTTCGTGCGGCGCAGGGGCTTCTAAAACAATCCATGGAGAAGTTAGATCGACTCCGTGGGCGGGCAGTACTCAGTTTGTCAAGGCTTGCTCCCTTTCTCGACGACATAGCCGACGAAGAGAAGGCATCTGCCATCTCGGTACTATGCAATGTCCTCAGCGAAAACAAGACGGGCCGAATGGTCCTTACCACAGGTTACCTTCATGACGTTGGCGTGCCCCCTGTTGCAAACGGATTTGTTCGCACCATGTGTGGTAGAGGGCCTTGCGGTATCCGCCGGGTCGCTCTCTCTGCATATCATGCAACCCGCGGTGAATGCATTTTTGCACGGCTTTCGGGTCTCATTGGAAAATCGAGTGTTTCTTTCGCACGCGTTAATTGAGGTTGCAGCGAAGTATGCACACAACGAGCGAGTCGTGGTGCCCTTGTGCGTCACGATTAACCGGCTCATGACTCTTGGGGTCTTTGACGAGTCGTGTCACATGGACGTGGTGGAGATTCTTCGAAATGAATTGAAGCACTATGCCACCAGTATTCACGTCCTTTTACCACTCGTTGGTGTGCTCGGGGATCTCTGTCGTAGCACCGTGCCCGAGGCTCGTGAGGCGGCGTGGGGCCTCAGCCTTGTGATGATCGCGAGCCGCTACCCCAAAGTGCGGGCAAAGATGGCCACCGACATGTATACAGCCCTGCTTGTCTTCACTTCCGCCGAGGCGTCGGATGGATGTGCCAAGGCGATGCAGCACCTTTCAGCGACGCAGTGGGACGCCAACGAGGTGGCGAAAGTCCGTGGTGCGCGTGACGCGTTGTACTGCATGTTGAACATATCCCCTCCCTCCAAGCTTGACGAGGGTGACGAGGTGCAGCGGCAGCAGAAGAAGAAGGACCGGATGGTGGCGGGCTCATACCTTTACCTCGTGCAGGAGGCAGGGTACTAACAGGAGAAAAACAACGGCTCCCGCACGTGTCGATGTGTACATGTGTGTTCCCCGCTCCCACCGTGGTTGTTGAACGTGGGGAAAAACACATACACACACATGCACGCAAAAAGGAAATGCAATAGAATGGATTGCGTGGACGGAGGGAAAGGGAAGAGGAAAGTTAAAACGAATTGGTTTAGAACTTTTCAATTTTTAAGAGAAGGGTGAGAAGACTTGCAGACACAGAAACACAACGATAAGAAATAACCAACGAAAAAGAAGGGTGTTTGAGGCCGCTGTCTTCCTCCCTCGTCCTCCTCATTTTTTGGATTTTGGCTGCCGCTAATTTTATTTCCTTGTTGTTTTTCTTGTTGTTTATTTTAGAGGGCCGGGTCGGATGGCCACCAACGAAGGCAACGTCGTTCAGGCCTTACAGGAGCAGAAACACTACGACACGTTTCACTGGGTGTTGCCGAGCAGCGAGTTCATTGCTGCAAATGACATCACGGATTACTTCATGATTTACCTCCGCGCGATTGGCGGATGGTGCATGCGGCGCGATGCGTACAATTACGAGGACGAGGAAAAGGGAGGAAGAGGAAGAGAAACATTAGAAGAAGAGAATGGGAAGATAAACATGGATATGGATCCCATCGGTGAAACACAAAAGCAGAATGGCTGCGGTGGGGTGGAAACACTTTTCGTGACATTGCAGATGCTGCACATGGAGCAGCCGGTCACACCAATGCTGCAATCCTCACATACACGCGGTGACGCCTGCATATTTGACGAGTGGGTCATATTCCCCATTTCCGTCCGTGATATGCCGCTCGACGCAGTGGTTCGGTGCTGTGTCTACTCCCGTCACGGTCTTGTAGGCTGCACAACGTTTCATCCCTTTACAGCAAGTGGAAGGCTCAAGGCAGGACCACGGCGTTACAAAATTCACGCTGAAGGCTCTGCAGGTCCAAAAAAAAAGGAAACGCCGCGGTGGGAGCTGCTCGCGCGGGATCTTCACGATGGTCTTCTGCAGCCGGTGCCGTGGATGGACAAAATTGTCGAGCGGCGTCTTGCGGAGATGCGGGAAGTGCAGGAGTATGAGGGCAGCACACGGATTGCCGCAGGGAATGCATCACCAACGCTCTCATTGCTGTTTCCGCAAGTGCGCAGTCGCGTCCCGGTCTTCCTACTCTCTGTGCCGCTGAACATGGTTCCCACAACGTTGCCGACCACCCCTCTTGCGGCAACGCCAACGCGGCCGTACCTTGATATATGTATAGGTGACGAAAACCTCTGTGAAGCGAAGGCGCATGCCTTGTCTAAATCTCTGTTTTTGATCTCAGACGCTGATGCAGACGTTCACCCAGGCCTCTTGGAGCGTCGTCAGCTGCAAGAAATTATGCGTAAGCCTTTGATTCACTTAGAAGGACTCAAGGTTGACGATGAAATGCTTCTTTGGCGGTTTCGCTTCTTTCTTGCCCGTGATCCCGCATACTTTTTGCTCTTTATGCGCTGCGTGAATTGGAAAAACGAGGCAGAACAGCAGGAAGCCCTCAAAGTGATGCAGCAATGGAAGCCTATAAGTTTTTCACAGGCATTAGTGTGCCTTTCCTTTTATTTTCGTGAGGTGGTGCACGTGCGGAGGTATGCCATTAGTTTAATGGACCGAAAGTCGGATGAGCACATCCTTCGCTTCCTGCTGCAGCTTGTGCAGGGCGTCCGGTATGACGTGAGGGAGGAACTTGAGCAATTTCTCTTGCGTCGTGCATTGGGCTGCTGGGAACTCTGCTCGACACTCTTTTGGTATGTGTACGTGGAGACGTTGCTGGAGAAGTCTGCCGAGACGGAAAGCCGTCGCGGAGACGAGAGGGAACGATACACCGTCTTTCTTCAACGTCTTGTAGGCAAGCTGGAAGAGGTGAAACCAAACTTTTTGCAGCGTATTCGTCGGCAGGAAAAACTAACGGGGGTGCTGCGTAATTTGTACCGAACAATTTTGAGAGACCCGCGTGATCGCTTGAAGCGAATGGAGTTCGCCACCTCCCTGATCGACTCGAAGAAATGTGGCATACATGAACTTTTCTCTTCTCCGTCAGAGCCCCGTGGCAACAAGGCCGCAGACGGCGCAACCCCCGTGACACTTCCCACGCATCCATGTTTTGTAGTGGAGAACATTACATCCAACGGGTTTCACATGTTTAAGAGCGCCAAGATGCCAATGAAAGTTCCTTTCCTTGTACAGCCAGAGTGCAGCAACAACAGCAGTATGTGTAGAACCGCTTCCCATGCTGCGCCGGAGAATGCAGTGGCGTCGGGCCCGTGTTTTGTTCCACTTGCTCTCCCTTCACCGGATGTGGGTGTTATATTCAAGAGTGGTGACGACGTACGGCAGGATCAGTTGGTCGTGCAACTCGTGCAGCTCATTGACGGCATGTTGCGAAAGGATGGCCTTGATCTCTGCCTCACGCCCTACCGCGTTATGGCGACAGGGACGACGGAGGGTCTTGTGGAAATTGTGCCTGATGTCGTCACGTTTCAGAGTGTACAACGGGACATTGCGGGATACATTCGTTCACACAATCCGACCAACAAGGCGTATGATGCTGCCATATGTCGCTTTACGAAGAGTTGCGCTGGCTACTGCGTTCTCACCTTTATCCTTGGAATTGGCGACAGGCATTTAGAGAACATTCTTTTGACGCACGACGGAAGGCTGTTGCATATTGACTTTGGGTACATTCTCGGCAATGACCCGAAACCCTTCCCACCGCCGATGAAGATCAACAAGGAGATGGTGGAGACACTGGGTGGGCCCCAGAGTGAACGCTATGCGGAATTCAAGTCGTACTGCTGCAGCTCGTACAACATTATCCGGAAGCACGCACCGCTTATTCTGAGCATGCTGCTGCTCATGGTGGATGCGTCCATTCCACAGATATCGGGCGATGGCAAGTTGGACCCACGCGTGAATTTGCTCAAAGTGCAGGAGAAACTGCGGCTGGACCTCTCAAATTCCCAGGCGGCGCAGTACATTCAAAACGTCATCGCGGACAGCGTCGGATCCATCTTTACAAATCTCTGGGACGTCATACATGTTGCAGCGCAGGCAACACGGCACTAAGCAGGACCCATTGAACCAACAAGAAAAAAAAAAAGAAAGGATGTGCCGAACGGATTAATTGTTGGGCGGTGTTTTCCTTTTCTTTTTTTTTTTCCTGCTGTTTTTCCTTTGGAGGAGATTTGTCCTTTGCGCATTGTTTTGCTGCCGTTTTTTTTTATTATTTTTTTTTTTACTCCTATTTTCTTTTCCATTTCTGCTTGATTTGTTGTTTTGCGGGAGGAGAATTTCCACGTGTTCCCGGAGGTTTGCACTCCCCTGCTGTCATCCATGTTTCTCCCGTTCACCCATTCCTTTTGTGCTGAATTTTCTTTTCACGCGGAAAAACAGAAAACACAAAAAAATCAGCATAAATGAAGCGACAATGCGTCGATGGCGCTTTGGACGCCGCTCATCCCGGTTTGTGTTTTCACCGCGAGGTGCTGACGTATTTGAGGTGGTCGGCCATTCGCCGCGACTTTCTGGAGGCACTGCAGGCCTCCCCGCACCTCCGCTTCATTGAACCGAAAAAGTTATGGCGCCACAGCCAGGAGGCACTGGGGAAGTGGGTCCTTTCGCAGTTGGCACGCGACACGCGAGGCGACAGAGATGCCGCCTCATCCGTCTCCTTCTTCCCTACAAGAGCCATGCTGTCGTCTGGCACATACGACGAGCAGCTCATCCGCGATGTTTCGCTCAAGTGCGAGTCGTCCGGCACCCCAACAGTCGTTGCGAAAATTAAACAGTTAATTGCAAGTTTTAATCTCTCGAAGCGCTGCGAGGACGCGGCGGCGGAGGTGCTGCAGGAATTGGAATCCGCAAGTCCCTCCATTTACTGCACCCCATCTTTGCGCATCATTGACGCGGCGGAGGTGGGAAACCGCACGGGGTCACAGCGTCGAGTGCATGGCGCCATCGCAGAGATTAGCGTCCGGCAGCCAAAACACGCGCGGCATGGTTGCCCGCCTGTTTCGATTCCACTTGCGGCGTACAAGAAACTGGAAATGTGCTACAAACATTTTGCTGAGAAGACAGATGGTGAGCGATATCCCAGGCTGGACTACGGCAACCGGTTTCTGCTTCGAGCGGCAACAATTGCGCTACGCTACGAAGGATGCCTGGCGACGGGATCACTGCAGTTGTGTGCCGATATCAGTCTAAAGCAACATTTGCATGCCGCCGGCTATCATGTCATGGATTTGTGTGCCTCCCCGATTAATGCGTACATGGGTTCCCCAAAGACTGGTTCCTACAACAACAATGAAGACTCATCACTTGAGGGTGAAAAAGTGCCTAATCACTTTTGCAGTGCCTTTCCTGACACAGATTGTTACTTTGGCAGCCTTGGTAGTGCGCTAAAGTTTGATGTTGAGGCCGCATACAATTCACCTGTCGTAAATCCGGAAAAGAAGCCTTTGCTATTGACGCTTGATGTGCCTTATGATGAAGACCTCTGTGAACGGCTTTTCTCAAAGCTCGTGAATGACATGCAACAAGCTGCAAGTAAAATGATGATAGCGAATGAAAAGCAACTACCCCCGCCATTTGTTGTAGACTATGTGTTAGTGTTGCCTCTATGGTGGGATCTCCCGATGGAAAGAAAGAAGCTGCTCTTCACAACATCTGGTGGTCCGCCACTCTCTTCAGATGAGGAGGAAGCATCAATGGATGCTATTTTCAAGGAGCGCAGTGCCGTGTTGAACAACGGCTACACCGTCCCATACGAATGGCCACAACGTCTGGCGAAGACAGCAGGAAAAAGTTGGGTTTGTTTTGATGGTATTTTTGTTGGTGATAGTTACAACTACTTTTGTACCATCACGAATAAATGGATACCCGGTGTGACTGCCACAGAAGTTATTGGTTTGGCGCAACCCCGAGCAACCGCAGATGGAGGTCAATTGCTGGAGACGCTATTCGCTTCTTTCTATGGAACCCAGCAGGCCTAGAAGTCAGATATCTATCTATTGTTTTTCTGTTTGTCTTTTGGGGAGGAGGGGAGTAAAGAAAAAAAAAAGGGGAGGGGTTGTGAGGAATCAACGGATGCGCTGCGGAAGAAGGGGAAGAGGGGGGAATAATAAGAAGAAGAGGGTGGAGATATGTGGTGAATAATCGAGGGAAAACGAACTGGAGGGTTGAAGTTTTGTTTTTGTGCCTTTTTCTCTCTCTCTCTCTGTATATATATATATATATGTATTTGTGTATGTGTGTCCTAATTCTCTTTAATGGGGTGTTTTCTCGCATTCTTTTCCTGCCTTTTCACCTCATTGCTACCTCTGGTTTTAGCTGCTTTATATATCTGTGGGAAAGGTGCGGAAATGGTTCGCTACGGGGGTCCACGGTTTGAGTTTTTCTTTACCCACCAGTTTCTTAACAACGAAGAGGCCATCCGTAAGGAGGACGCGCAGAGGGTTGCGTTTATTTTGCGCAGGCGGGAGCAGCAGAAGGCGGCACAGGCGGAATGCGAAGCCAAAAAACGACGCGAAGAAGAGGAGCAACAGCGGGCGGCGGTGGAAGCAGAAGAGGCAAGACGCGAAGCGGAGAGACGGCTTGAGTCCAAAAGGAGACGCAGGTCCGAAAAGCAGCGGCGTCTGAAGGAGCTTTCGACCCCCGTTGTGCATGGCGGCCCTCTCTACAGCAGAGGCACGTATGGGCGCGTGATTTATCCATCCGCAAGAGGCGTGCCGCTGCCGCATGGCCGCGCTGGTGCCGCGTACATGCCGGGAGTTGACCGCCACCGCATTGTGCCGCCTCCACCTGCCGCTGATGCCCATCCACCGTGGATAAGCAGTGGAACTGCGTGGATGCTCAAGAGAGCAGAAGAGAAGGAGGAGGAAAGTTATTTCCTCGCCCCATCCAAGCGTGACCCGGAGAATTTAAGGGAAACAAAGCAGACCATCGATGCCATCGAGCGCCACCACACAAGTCAATTCAATAAGGATGGAACTGGCGCCCAGGAGGAAAGTGCTGCCGCTGACGCCCTCCAACTACCGGCTGTTGGTGTTGACGTGCCGCGCAAATCAAAGCGCCCACCTTCAGTTTTTTCTCATGCCTCTTCGAACGAACCCATCAGAGCGCTCGGTACCCAGCACATGGAAACGATCAGCACGAAGGAAGACGTGCAGAATCATCTTTCGAGGTATGGCGGCATTTTATCGCCGCCACGACCTGCCGCAAGACCTCCCACACCGTTTGAAAACATGAAAGCGTCAGAACTGACGGTACGGTTGGTTCGTATGCAGCAACGACTAGGAAGGTGAAGAAGTTTATGCATACATGTCCATGTCTACGATCGTCCTTTTTGTTGTTTCACTCTGTGCGGGTGCGGGTGTGCGTATATGTGTGTTTGTTGGCTGTGTTCATCGATGTAGATAGACCCGCATCCGGCACGAGGAGTCATTGGAAAAATGGCACCATTCATATTCTGTAAGCAAGCACACACATGGGGAAAAGAAAAAAAAAAAAAAAGAAATGTATACATATATATGCATGTCTTATTTGCTGTGGGAAGCAAAACAACGCAACGTTGTGTGGGAGACGTGCGCCACTGATGGCCCCAATGGTTTTTTTTTGTTTTTTAACTGTTTTCTCCTTTTTTTTTTTTCTTTTTTTTTTTTCTTTCCTTTCTTTTTCTACACGTCCATAGGCACACGAACGGAGATATTAAAGGAGGAGGAGAATCAAGCGAGGTTCTAAATAACCGGAAAAATAAAAAAAGAAAAAAAAAGAAGCAGAAGGAAGAAAAGAATGACACAGCTTCATTCAATTGCCAGTCTTGACTACGGAGATGGTCGCACATGTGTCTGCCGTATCTGCGAGTGCGGTAAACATAGATGTACAGATGTGAAAATTCCCTTCTTTGGTGAGACAACATATCGTGACGAGTACGTCCCGAAGAGCACGGAGCGCGATGGACTGCGCAGGGAACGTGCCGCCGTCTTCCCAGGGAAGGCGGTGCCAGGCCACTTCAAGACGACAAAACAGGAGGCATGGGAACCGCTCGAAGGCAAAATAGTGCGGCCCGCTGAGTCTTTTAAGCCGCGCCCGGCGATTGGTGATCCACTGCCATTTATCGGCACAACAACGCACCGCAATGACTTCCCGGGGCACATGCCCGACCATGAGAGGGTGCGCTACAAACAGGAGCCCCTGCCCAAGATGAAGGGTTTTTATGAGACGACAAACGGTGCAATGCAAGGGCCCATCCGGAAGTGTTTGGATTCCGGGGATATGCCGAAACCACCCAAATCCTTCCGCGGCGACGAGTCACTTGGCCAGGCACTACCGTTTGACGCCATTGCAACGTACACGGCGGATTATCCACCGAAGCAGCCGTTTTTTGCACCAAAGGACCGTCAAGCACTTGAGCGGGCGACGCTTCCCGACAATCGTGACTTTGAGACGACGCATTCGGTTTCGTACAAAGTGCCACCGCACTCACTGCGTCATATTTGCCCGGCCGCGCTTGTGCCGCCGCGTGCGCCATCTGTGGACGGTCATCTCAAGCTCTCTGTGTATGAAATCCCTTCGGGTGACATCGTCGAGTAGAAGAGGAGTGGGCGTACTGGAAGCCAAGTGGGGAAAGAAGGCAGGAGGAGGGGGTCGTAGTAAGAAGGATACATGCCCTTATACGTTCAAAAAAAAAAAAAAAAAAAAAAGGAAAATGAAGATGTGGAGATGATGATTGGAGAAGTGTAATGTGTTGCTTTTGTTTTTGCATGCTTCTGCCGATCGCAACTTTCCGGTACGCTTATTTTGAGATGTTTACTTTTTATACGAGGAAGCATGAATGACGGTGATGTCTTTTTCTCGCTCTGCACCACCCATCCTTTTTGTGTATGTGTGGATTTACATCTTCTACTGTTGATGTTTTTCCTCCCCTTTCTCACATTGTTTTTTGTTTGTTTGTTTGTTTTTTCCTGTCTGTCTGTGTGTAATTTTTTTTTTTTGTGTGTGTGCCTTTCTTCTTTTTTTTCTCTCTTTTTTGGCACCTTAGTCTGGCTGTTGTGTGGGTGGCACTTTTTTTTTTTGTGTGTGTGTGTTTTTGTGTTCCCACTCCGTGCCCTCCCTCTCTGTTTGTGTGGAGCGCATGTCGCGTAGGGGATGGATGGGTGGGTGATGATGCCTCCTCCCAGCAGTCGGCCGGGAAGTCCTTGTGCGTCTGAGAATCAGAGGACGTGAAACACGGGAAATAATCGTAGAAAAACGGGTGTTCACATGTAATTATAGGAGAAGAAAGAATGTGGTGTAGAATTAAAAAAGAAAAAAAAAAAAGAAAATAGACCGAAGTGGAGGAGAAGTGGGGGAAGAAATGAAATGAAAAGTATAAACAGACGCCGATGGTTGAATCTGCCAGATTTTGTATGTGTCTGCGTGTATATTTCCTCGCTGGGCGAAGATGACTTCGCTTTTCATCTCTCACACCCCCTACACCCCCCATTTTTCATGTGTCCCATGTATTATAGTGTCAATGAAGGAAAAAATAAAAAATAAAAGAGGGGAGGGGGGGGGGGGGAATGGTTCATACAAGCACAACAACATAACAAAATCAAAACGAAAAAAGAAGGAGGAGTGAGGAAGGACGTCAAAAAGGGAGAAAAGAAATTTATTTTGGTGGGAAGACTCTTTTCTTGTTTTTGTTTTTCCCCTTTTTCGTTTTGTTTTATGTTATAATTATCTGCTTATGTGGGACGGGTTTCCCACTTCTTGGTTCCTCCTGTTTTCTTGTACTGCCTCTGCTCCCAATGCCATGCGGCCACCACACTCACTACCAGCTGTATTTGCCCGACGCACGTTGTTGATGCTCACGCTTGAGGTGATTTTTGTTTTTCCCTTTTTTTTTTTTTTTTTCCTTCCTCCCCTGGTCTGTGGTGTCGTTTTGTTGTTGCCCTTAACGTGTTGCCTTGCAATGATAGAAAACAAGAGGAATAGAAAGGGGGAGCCAAGCGTACGTGTGTGCTTCTGTGGGAGCGGTGTATATTCAAGGCAATTTAACACCCAACGATATCAGCAGAAACAGTAAAAAAGAACGAACAGGGGAATAAAAGAGGGAAAAAAGGCGGGGCAGAGGGAGGAATCAAACAACAACGATGCGCTCCAATGGTGCCGGGCACTTGGGGAATGACACTTTTATGGCTGTTATACGTGACGACACAGACAATATGTTCCTTGTGACAAAAAAGTTGGTGGAGGAGCCCGTCACGTTGTACCCGTTGCCGCGTCGGGTGCGCTTTAATCCACGTAGTGACATCGCTTCTATGGATGCTGAAATGTCATCGGAGGCACCTCCGTTCACGAGGATGAAGGAACGAGACGCGGCGACACCGCATTCTCAGTTGGACAGCCCACAAGAAGAGGTGCGGTGCAGTTTTCATACCTCCGCTGACGGAAAGCTGGTGGCTTTAATAAGCACAGGTCGGCTGAATCATTATCTGATCGATGTGCTGAGCGCCCGTGTCTGTGAGTTTAAGACAACGGCTGTTGTGACTGGCGTGGCGTGGCATCCAACCAGCCCCAGGCGTCTTATGCTCCTCTTGGCGACAGGAACGCTCCTCCTTCTTTTTGCCGGCACCACAGTCTTGGGGGTTGTTTTTCAAGACCAGCAGAAAGTTCATCTCAGTGAGGTCGTTCTGGACTATAAGTATTATATCTTCAACGGCGACAACGTCGCCCCAACGGATCAACTGGAGGATCTGCGCGGCCGCAAGCGTGAGTCGCAGATGTCAAAAACAACTCCCAAGGCAGTTGAGCACAAAGCCGCGGCGTTGATTAAGAACCGCGAGGCATCACCACCAGCAGCGACCCGAAGTAATTCCTCATCTTCATCATCAGAATCTGCTGCCCAGGGAAGCAAAATCTCCTTTGAAGATAACAACGGGGAGGAACAGAAGGGAGAGCAATGGAAAGAAGAGGATAATATTCGGGGGAAAGACGTCATTACGGATAATGAGACAGTGACAGAAACGCCAGCAGATGCGGCTTTGGCGATGGAAGGGGACAAAGATCGAAACTCGTTGATTGGAATGTGCGTTGTTCCCCCGTCACTTAGTCTCCCCGTGATGCTGTTGGTGCTCAACCGCGGTGGGGACGTCTTTTCCATAAAAATTGACGAAAGGGGCGTGCCGACGGCATTGGTCAAGGAATTCGATGGTTGTGTCGAAACCCTTGTAGGCGGAGGTGAAGAACACCAGCAACATCGCGAGACCGCTTCTTCCCCGTGTGTGCGTTACTTGCTGCGTGGCGGCATCTCTGGTGTTGGATACGCGGAGGATCCTCTTGCCATTGGCACAACGCTGCTGGACGAAGATGTGGGTCGTCACGTGGTGTTTGTCATTTACAGCAGTGGTGTACTCCGCGGTGGATGGTTCAGTGAGCCGGATCTTCTTTGCCGCGATCTCATGCGGCGGCAGATGGACTTCGCAATACGCCTCGATGCCGCATTTTCGCCCTCTTTATCGCTGCCGTGTTTTCCATCCGTAGCGCACTTCGTTGGCGTGCACTCATGCAGAAATGCAACTCTTATCCGCTACAATGAAAGCGCATACCTGTGTGTGTGGCCAACGTGGTCGCGCAAGGCCGCAGGTTGGGTGTACCGCGAGGAGGATCAAGAGGGCTGTTTGCGGGTGCCGGTGGCCAGCCAAAGCGCCGTCATGCCGGAGCCTGTTGTTCTTCGACTCCCGTATAATGTTAACGGGAAAAGCGTCGCAGTTGGTGCCAACGACATTCTCATTTTTCCGGAAACCACCGCTGCCGTTCCTTTGGAGGGAAATGCGTGCCCACGTTTGAAGGCGGTTATTGCAAAGATAGCCAACCTACTGCTGGCAGCGATTTATGCCAGAAGCGAAAAGTATAATTTGACGTTTGACACAGTCACAACTGCGACCCATGAGAAGAAGAATAAAAAAAAGCAGAGCCCGGAGCGTGAGTGCTTGGAGCGGCTCTTGGAACTTACTGCGGAAAGTTATAGGCGCTGGTTGTGCGGCTATCCACATGAGGCCAAAGACAGTATCAATGTTGAATTGGCCAAAGGAGTGCAAGCCGCCCATGGTGATTTCTTGGCCCGCCAGAATGCGTTAGAGAAGCGGGAAGAAGAACTTACCACACGTGTACAGAGGCTATTGCAAAAACAGAAAGAGTTGTCGAAAGGCATTGTTCACTCGCAGGGCATCATTCGGGATGCGGTGTTGCATCGATTTGGGGTGGACGCCCTTTATGGAGCCAACGATGCTCTGGGGAAGACCCATAAGCTCTTAAACGAGCTGGAATCGCTTGCCGCCGTTCGAGGCAAGGAGAAACGGAAGGCGGAAACGTCTTTATTGGTGTAGATGGAAGTGTGGAAAACGATCACAGACCGAGGTGTTTTTGGAGACCGCCTGCACGCACAGGCAGCAGCGGTGGCTTTCTCCCCACTCACCTACCTACTCCTTTTAATATTACTGTTCATTCACCTGCCGCCGTCGTTTTTTTTTTTGTTGTTGTTGTTGTTGTTGTTGTTGTTGTCGTTTTATGTGTTTGTGTTGGTCTGTGGATTTACTCTGCCAAATATTTTTTGTTGTTTCTTTCTCTCTTTTTGCTGTTATTCGGTGAAGTCCGTTGCTGCCCCATACACGCGGAGTGGGGACTCCCAGCCAGGAGAGGGGAAAGGAAAAGGGGAAGCAGGAGAGCGGTGTGCCCCGCGTGTGTCGAGCGCCGCGTAGGGGGTGTCAAGAAACAGCACAAAGAATTATAACGCCCAAGCATAGACGAAAACAGAATCGCAGAGCAAACAGGGGAATAAATGTCGGAAGCGGGGCTGACGGCTGGCAACGCGCCGAATGGAAAGTCGCAGCTTGCTTTGGCCGGTGAGATTGAGGGGTCGGAGGAGCATCAGCGGGTGATGAGGGCTACGGATCTCCTCGAAGAAAACATGCGGTTAAAGGCGCGGCAGACGAAGCTGCAAGACCAGTTGGAGGGCCTGAAGCACCAGCTGCTTGCGGAGAGGAGTGCCCGTCAGGGTCTTGGTGCCGAGTTGAGCGATATGACCGAGCGACTGCGGCGCACAAAGGACCAGGTTGACAAACAAAAGAAGGAATATGGCGAGGTCTCCTTGAGACTGTGTGCTGTGACAGCGGAACGGGACGATCTGGAGTCAAAAGTGAGCGAGGTGTGGCGTAACATGGCTGCTATGGAGGAAACTCTGCGTGTCAAGGAATTAGAGAACAAGAAGCTTCGAGAGGCGCTTGATAACGAAAGGAAGGAACGGGAAGCTCAGGAGGTGCTGATGAAAGCCATGGTTTCCCAGATAACTGCGTTAGAGCGACAAGTAGGAGTTAGCGAGGGCGCTGAAGAACTTCATCGGCGGCTTGGCGAGGATGCACTTTGCCGCGTCGGGAAAGAGGTGCAACGCGTCGCGCGCCGCTTGGAACGTGTCGCGGATATTTATTCCGCCTCATCACTCAATTGGGATCTCGATCAAAAGCCGTTGCTGCTTCTTGCAGATGATGACGATATTGATCGCGGAGTTAATATTCATAAAGGAGATGATGATGATGATGATGATGATGACGATAACGATGTTGCGGTCGCTGTGGCTGGCGATGGTCTAAACAAATCAGATGTTGAGAAGATGACGCCAAATGATTCCCTTTCAAAGCGGAAAAAACGCCTGTTGGGCCCAATTTACCAGGCGCTACGGCATCTTGAACGGCAACTTCAAATGCAACATGAGGAGAAACGCACCACGCAAAATGAGCGCCGTGTTCTTGAGTCCCACATTGCGGCGCTGAAGGACGAACTGCATCACTTGGGGAATGATGGAGACGACGTACGGGAAAGGCTGCTTAGGAGTGAGGCGCAAAGGGCGCAGGTGACAGAAACATTGCAGAAGACGCGCCAGGCGTGGGAGCACGAGGCGGCTCAAGTGACAGAAACACGGTGCAAAGCTGCCTCACTTCTTCACTGTATGGACGACTGGTGTGTAATCGAGCAGCGTATCTATGATATGACTGAAGAGTTACGGCAACTGCGTTCTGCTGTCGAAGAGGGTCATCGGACGCACAAGGCGTATGTGATACAAAAAGAAGGGGAGATAGATGCCATGATGGACTTACACCTGCGCGAGGCAAATATTCAGAAAAATCAACTTGAACAGGCTCGTCATGAATGCGAACGATTCAAGCGAGCGGTTGCATCTGCTGTTATGGATAGTAGTCCTGTGAGTGCCGATGGTGCACCAGCGGGAATGCAGCGTGAGCATGATGCTTTCAGGGTGAAGTACCGAGAGCTGCTGCGGTACATGGAAGAGGAACTGGAGCCTCTGATAGCGGAACAGGCCAAGGCCTTACAGGAAGAAAGAAAAAGAGCAGATGAGCTGCAACGCGCCAATGGCGCACTGCGACTTGAAATGAAACTGATGAATACTGCGCCTGGGGACGGCGGCGGGAGGCTGTCACTTTTTGAGGCACTTGTTCTCACCCTCCGTGTTCTGTCCGGTGCCATGGCAGACATGCGAGAGATGTCGCAGCAACGCAGAGCCCTGACCCGCTACATTCTTGCCTATGAACACATGTTTGGTGCTTTGAATCTATGTAGGGAATCGACGTGGCCTCGTTCAGTGTTGCGTTTCCGCAGGGCCGTCGTGGCAGTGCTGGCCGCCCAACGGTTAATTGCATTTCGGAAGGCACCATGGTGCAGTGGTGGCGTCATCCCGTCGGTGGAACGGGGCACTGCACGCATTCGTCTACCTCCCGAAACGTCTTGTTTGGTGATTGGGGGGCTTATTCGTCTCCCGCCGGTGGGAAGTGACGATACCGCGGAGGAATTTTTGAGGGAAGAAGCGGGAACAAAGAGAGAGGAAAAGAATGCTGTTACTTTTGTGGCTGAGCGGGACTTGCGGCTTCCTGCCATAAACAACATGGCCAGTACGAATTCTTTGGGTGAGGTGACCGTGCAGGGCCAGGCGCTGCGCGGCTTCATGGACAGTTTGCTTGCATTTGTGACGGTCCCCTCAGCGATTTGGCCGCTGCGCAATGTGAAGGAACCGCTGTGGCGGCGGCTGGCGACGGGGTTGCGTTCGTTGCGGCGAGTGTCAAGGCAGGACGGCGGACAATATGCGCTTGAAAAGCCACGTCTTTTGTTGCACCTTCCACCACGAGTTCCGCTTCGGTCAGAATGGGGAGAAGCACCGCCAATTCTCTCGCAGGCTGCTAGCAATACGCAGTGGTCAACGATTTACAACCGCGAGGGCTCGCATGCTCTCGTGCAGCCAACAGCACGCGAACTGTCAGATGCATTAAGAAGTGCACAGGAGACTGATGGGGAAAACGCTTCAACTGCATATCCGGCACCGCAACCCACAGCTTATCACACAGAGGAAGCGTTAAGTCTTGAGGAGGCGATCCGTCAGTCCCTATTACGAGACGCAAATGTCAGCAGCGACACGCAGGAAATTCAATCAGGGAGTGGCTTTGCCTCTGAGGTGCTGAACGTCATTCGAGCACTCGACCAGCGTGTGGTGGGGGCTTTGGAGAGACAAGCGAAGCTTGCAGAGCGTCGTCCGCATCGCTGAACGCGCTTTTGGGAGAGATTTGCTGATAGTATGTTACTTCTCTTTTTTTTCCCCCTGCCTTGATATTTACCGTCATTGTTTGTGTTATATTGGTCCAACGTTTATTTTCTGCAAAAGTGGTCTTGTTTTGTAGTTGGAGAAGGGTATTGGGGGGTTTTTTTCCTCGTGTTTTCTTCCCCTGATTTTTTTTTTGTGTGATTGCGGCCATCTTGTTTCTGGTGTTGCTGTATGGTCGAGCTCCCCACTTCAATGACTTTTTTTTTTTTTGCTCTTTTCCCCTGTTGTTAATGGCACCGCGTCGTTGCTTGTCTTTGGTGTTGCTTTTCCGAACTGCCGCAAGTATGCGTGGGTTATCCACTCTCTACTGCCTGGCATGCGAGCGGGAAGGCTGCCTCGTGAACTCCCACTTCTTGGAGGTGTGCCGGGTGCTCGACACATCGGAGGAGTGCCCAACGGAGTTCGATTTCCGCGGGAATTATTTGGGCGATGCGGGGGCGGCGGCGATTGTTCGCACGGTGGCGATCATGCGATGGGTGCGTTTCATTGATCTTCGGGATAGCGGGGCGGGGGCGAAGACGGTAGAGGCGTTGGTGGCCGTCGCCGATGAGCACCCGAGCCTTCGTTGCGTGGACCTGCGCGGCGGAGGGAACGAGGTATTCGCGATGTCGGGACGGCGGTTGCTGGCAGCATTGGGCCGCTGTACAAGGTTGGTCGTTCATGTCAACTACGATGATCTTCCAGCGACGATGGCGCGTAAGCTACAGGCAGTCAAGCAACGGAACGAACAGCTGCAGCGTGAGGAAGAGGCCGCGATGGAGGCCGAAAAAAGGGCAGTAATGCCAGTGCTTGACTCACTTCAGGGCAAGGGTCACGAAGAGGATCTCTTCTACCTGGCGACGCATGACAGCGATGGAAACTCGCTCTACAGCGAGGATCCAAATCTATTGCATCTGGTGGATAGCCTTAACACATACATGGAGGATTATTTGGAGAGCTATCAGTATGTTGGCCGCGTGGCGGCACTTTTAGCAGTCGATCTGGGTGCAGCGATTCTTCCATGCATTCGTGCGACAGCCGTTGCCGTACCACCTTCTGTGGCGACGAGCACCGGACGTGTGTACCCACTAGATGTTGTTGCAACGATACGAGCAGTAGATGCCCTTCTTGGTGGATTACGCGCGAATCCATTTCTTCTCGAGGAACTGATTGAGACTCGCGGGCCTATTTTTGAGATGTATTTGAATAAACTGAGGGAAACACGTGGGGAGCACGAGTCGCTTGTGACAAGCCGTTTGGGATTGTGTCCTTCCTATCAAGAAAAAATGTTGGTGGTTGAAATGCGCACCCTCTACAACCGGATCGTTGCGGGTATTGTTCAGAAGTCCATGGTAGACTTGCCATCGATGTGTCACGTGGAGGAGCATCTGCGCCGCGTGCGTGTCGAGGTGATAAACCGACTGCTGGAGGGAAGAGAACGTGTGCTGCCGGTTCTCATGGCACAGGTGCAGTACTTTGGGTACAATCATGCGAAGCAGACAACGAGGTGGGCCGAGGCGTATGCAACGAAAAAAGAGGAGCCACCACAGAAGTCGGAGCGGATGGAGGGATCTGACGAAGAGGACGAGGAGGAGCCTGATGCCGTTGCCGATTCGTCGCCCGTTACCCCAAAGAGGGGCGCAAACATGTGCGTAGAGGCCATCTTTGAACTACGTGAATTGCTGCAGGACAATTACACGTCGCTTCGCTACGCCGTCACCAGGCCGTTGTTTGAGGCGCTCCCCATGGAAATACGGATGTTTCTATCTGATCTTGCGCTGCGGCGTGCTGCATCGCTTTACACCCCGAACATATTTGTGCTGGAGAGGAAGGAGAAGGCGCAGCCACCGGGGCAGTGCGCAGAGGGTTGGCCGTTAACGACGAAGGTAGACGATCCCTTTGACATCGTTCGAATCTTTGAGCGGGTTCGCAGTCGGCAGGATCTCTCGGAGGTTTTATGTGCCTTTGAGGAGTGGTATCGGCTGCGGCAGGTGGAGTGTTACGATGTGACGTATGTGAGTCGACAGGAGCTGCTGTCAAGAACGCGGCGTATGTAAATTAAACAGCACGACACAAAAAAAGAAAAAAAAGTGGAAAAAAAAATGCATCAACAGAGAAATAGAGAGAAGTAAAAGTGGAAAGGCAAAATCTCTCCAGAAATAAACACATTTTCCCTCAGTACCGCCCGACTTCTGTGTGTGTGTGTGTTTTTTAAATCATATTCTTATCTTTTTCCTTGTGTGTGTTTGGTCTTGTCCTTCTCCTTCTCCCTTCCTTCAATCAAACGACAGTGACACATGCATGGGAAACCGCTAACGCAAAAGGATCCCCTTGGTGTGCCGCATCGCGGCATTTCACTGACACACCCATCGAACCCTGTCGTTTTTCTTGACATCAAGTGCCCCAAACCAGCTGCCGGTGGTGAAAAGGATGGGGCACCGCATCGCATTATGTTTGAGCTCTTTGCAGATTTGGCGCCAACGTTAGCTTCAAACATGTACGGTCTGTGCGTTGGAAGCTCCACCCGTCTCGTGGAACAGCGAATTCAGCCGGCGGGCTATAAAGGGACCGTGATGCATGACGCGCTTGTCGGACAGTACGTCATTGGCGGAGATGTTATGGGCGGTGGTGGGAGCGGCTTTTTTTCCGCGATTGGTGAGCGTCAAGGCCCGCTGCAGATTCCTGCAAATGAACTGGAGGCTCTTGAAACAACTGCACCGTCCCGCTGTCAGCACGCCGAAGGTCTTTACATGCAGTATTGGAATCACACTCCTGGCACCGCCTCAGCGATGGCGTTGAAAGTGGCGTCTACGTTTCGGATTGACGCGTTGGAGCGTGGGGCAGATGCGAAGATGCCATCCGACGCCATTCTCATTGGACGAATGGTGCACCGTGACGCAGAGGCCCATGAAAGGACGAAGCGCCAGCTTCTGGAAATTACGAGGGCGGTGTTTCATGCCAAGCGGGAGACCGTGCCGCTGTTGCTGCCTACCATTGTGTTGTGTGGTGAGATGTGAGGACCCGCTGTTGCGTCGGTGTAATGAGTTCCTTGCTTTTTTTAGTGTTTTTGTGTGTTAGAGCCGCTGCGAGACCAGTGAAGGATTGTGCTTTTGTCCTTTAAAAAGGAAGAGGCACAGAATTCTTACTGTCTACTTCCCTTGTATCTTCTGTGTCTGGGTGACCGCGTCTTTGTGAAGCGTCTCTTCTGGTATCTTTTTTGTTGTTGTTTTTGTTTGGTTTTTCCCACTTCCCAGCGTGGTGCTGAAGAGGAGAAGCAAAGTCTGTACATGAGCACTGCTCCAAGAGAGAGGCAGTTTGTAATTGCATTTTGTAGCTCGGAGAGGAAGAAGCCATTCTTTGAAAAGCTGCAGCGATATGTAGAAGAGAAGGAAAGTTTGGAGAGAGAAGGCGATGACGACGCTCATGTCACCTTTTCGTTTGTTTGGATGCAATACGACCCGGAGAGAAACAATTTCTCGACTGGAACGGAAAACGACGCGGATTTGGTGCTGCACAAAGTGAGCACGCTGCCTCCCAAGGCCGTGGGTGCCCTCTGTCGGTGGTGTGCTGCAGCCTCGCGAAGACGTCGTCGTAAACGTATGCCACCTGTCATTATTATTGATCCGGTGGAGTTGACACGCCTCGTTCTGCAGAGGTCGCTGCTTTACAAGATGTTGGACGGTCGTTTGAAGCGGCCATTGTGTCCAGTTCCTCACTCTTGGCTGTGGATACGAGACAGTGCATCGTTGACCCCGCTCGGGTTGTCTTCGTTTGTATTGAGCGACGAGGAAGACACCGAAGTTATGGGTGCAAGCCAAAGTTCACGTGAGACATGGTGGATAGTGAAGTCGGACATCAGCACCGGCCCGTCCTTCACGCACCAGATGGTCATATGGAAGGGTTGCAGGCCCGAGAAATCCCTGCCGGAGGAGGTGCTCTCACTGCTTTCATCCTGCGTCAACAGTTTTGTTCTGCAGGAATTCTTTTTGCATGCTATTTCAGTTGTCATCAAAGTTTACTGCATTGGCACTGACGTTTTTGTGAAGGCTGTCCCAACAGCGCCGTTGCTGCGATGTGTCTTGTCGAAGATGGGTGGTCCTGTTTTTGTGGATTCTCAAGAAAAATTCCCCATTGATGCTGGCTGGGTAAAGGAGGAGGCGCGCTGGAGGAATTACCTTGCAGTGGGCGGAAGAGCCTACACTCAGTGCAGTCAAATTGCTGAGCAGTTGGTGCGGGAGTTGGGGTTGACGCTATTTGGCTTTGACCTGCTGTTGGTCCCAAAAAAAGTCTCTGGACAGTGTGATACGCCGCTGGGGGCGTCATTGCGCGATGCACCTTTATTTGATGAAGTCACCGGCGCCCCCTCGGCGCTGCTTTGTTCCGCCACACCAGTAATTGTGGATGTAAACTACTTCCCGGGTTTCTCCGGAGTGGAAAACGTCGCTGAGCATGTGTTGGATTTCATTAAGTCAAAGGCACTGGGTACTCCCGTCTCGAAAAGATCCTCAACTGAGGGAAAACTGTTTAACGGCAACTTCTGCTGCTAAAAGTGAAGATGAAGGGCGAAACATTTAGGCATTTTTTTTTTGTGTGTGTGTGTGTTTTAAGATGCTCTATGCGTGTGAGCAAATGCATCTATTGCCGTAAACGCTGTGTTATATCTCTACTTTCTTTTCTTTTTCTTTTTTTTTCTGCCCCGTCTACGTGGGACGGGTTGGACGACTGCTGTTGTCATTTCCCACGGCATGAAATGCTCAGTTTTTGTTGTTGTTTTTCTTGTCTGTGTACTCTGTCCACTGTTCCTGCTGCTTTTACCGTGCCGGGTCTTTCTCTTTCACCATCCAAAGGCAGTAGTGTTGGAAGCAACGTCCCCTGTGCGGTGGGACAAAACGGGGAAGGGATTGCAGACCTGCCAAGCGTACATTTCAGCATAGAGAGAGAGAGGGGGGGGGGAGAGAATAATTAAGACCATAGATGAAAACTAACGGCAAAGAGATGAAAGAGGTGCCGCAGAGTTCCAGGGAAGATAAATCCTGGCGACATGCCGCATCCGGAAGTGCCTTCCCGCCAGCGCTTCCGCCCAGGCATCCTGCCACAGCTGCCGTTCGCGGCGCCGATGAGCTCACGGCTCCACCCTCCCTTATAAGAGACAATGCCGAGGCAAAAATTTTGCAGCACCCACTTATCACGGCAGCGGACTACTGCGATCGAAAGCATCTTCTTTCACATATATCTTTTTTGAGTGGACAACTGCAGCGGGCGGAGCTGTTGCTTCAAAACGCCTCTCGCGCGAAGGTGTCTGATGAGGAATTAGCTCGTTTTGACCCTCTTCTTGCCCAGGGACATATTGACCGTCTCGAGAGTTCCCTTGCGCAGGTTGCCTTGTTGCGTGAGGTGGAACTGGAGCGGAGCCGCGCACTGGAGGAGGAAGTTAATAGACTACGTCTGGAACGAATTTCTCTCATAGAGCGTGTTGACGCATTAGACGGTAGAATGGCGACGCTGGAGGCAGAAAACAAGCAACTGACTAATGCCCTGTCCTCCGCTCAGCTTGAGGTGGAGCGGCTGCGGTTGGAGGAGACATCCCTTCACCGCCGGCTGACGGTGATTGACCAGCTGCAGGAAGATGGTCATCGCTACCAGGGCCTCAATGTTATCGTTGCCCCACCGCGAGGGGCTAATGGACGACAAGAGTGTACGAATTCAATGAAGGAACTGCAGATGCAGGAAACATTGCAGAGACTTTCACTCCTGGTGGACATGTTGATGGAGCCCATTTGCATTGCCTTTGATGCGGGTGTGGTGTGGATTACGGAAACGCAATTACATCGTGCTAGCCTGCAACTACAGAATGTGACGGTGCCGGGTTACTCGAACGATGCCTTTGGATTACAAACAAGTGTGGAAGGGAATTCCCCGCTTGGAGATGTGGATGATGATACATTGACACCTGCCGCCATGGGCGTGGAGTCTTTTAGTGAGGCGAAATTACGCAATGAGTTGAAGGCGGCAAGAGAAAGATGCCGCGTGGCAGAACAGCAGAGGGAGCGGATGAAATGTTTACTTCAAGAGGAACAAAAACGCACGGAAGATATGGCAAAGGAGCAATACCAGCAGCTCCAGCAGGTCCATGAGCAGATGGTGCATGAGCGACAGCACATTATGGAGAGTCTCGTGGGGGAAGTGGAAGAAAAGATGCGGAATGCCTTCCGTGACGGCCGTCTTTACGAGAAAAGACTTCGAGAAGAGAAGTTGCAGAAGCGGAGAGTTTCTGCAGGCCAGTTCAATGGCGCTGCTGGTTTTGCTCAACAGCGGCGGGAGGGTAAGTTGCCTCATGGTGCATCCATGGGCTTGGAGGTGGAAAAGCAATTCACTGCCGGTAGTCGCAGTAGCAGTGGCAGTACTGGCGGGAGAAGCAGCGGGCGGTAGTCTTTCTTTTTTTTTTCTCTACTTTTAGCCAACCACAAAAAGAACAAGCCAAATGAAGAAAAAAACATAGATGGTTATTGTTCATAGTTCTTGAAGTTGGTGAAAGACATCTAAGTTCACTCTTTTTCTCTCGCTTTTGGTCGTTGTTCCTTTCGTTTCTTTCTTCGGATCCTGTTGCATGGTGAGGGAATAATTGTCTCTGCACCTCCTTCTTCTCTTTTTGTCTCTCTCTTTTCTTTCCATTTACTCTCGTGGCTGCCAGTAGCAGCTAAGCGTTGTGGACAACTTTTTTTTTTTTTTGCGAGGCGGGGAAGTCTTTTATGGCGGCCCCGTTGACGGCGTTTCTGCTACTTGCAGGGGCGTATTACGTCTCGCGGCTGGCGCCTCGAGTGACACAGCGGGTTGCAATGGCGCAGGGCGGAATGGGCGCCACCCAAGCCCTCCATGCGCACCAATTGTACCGCCGTCACGAGAAAAGTTTTGAGGCCAACATGTCGGAGCGGGAGGCGTTGCTGCTGCTCGGTTTCTCGGAAGATGTCGCTGATGGAACTGGCGCCCGCCCATCGGATAAGGAGGTGAAGGAACACTACTACACGCTGATGAAACAGTTGCACAGTGATGTGAATGGCAGCCCATACATCGCGACAAAGCTCAATGAGGCAAGGGCAGTATTGTCACGGCGATGAATCGAAAAGATTGTAAAGACAGATGCATGCACACAGTCATACATGCCCAGTGAGCCATGTTGCCTTATACTTTTTTTTTTGGTTTCGCGTGTTATTTGGCGGAGGCGACGTCTTTTTGTGCGTCTGCGTGTGTATGTGTGTATTTTGGTTGTTGTTGTTGTTTTTTTTTTTTTTTTTTTTTGCTTCCCGCCAACCCTCTTTTTATTTTATTTTTCTCTGCGGTGGCTACATGTATATTTCCTCCTCCTTTTCCGCTGCGATAGCCTTAATGTTTGTTCACTAAATCCCTGGGCCCCTTGTTTTTTAATGCTCACACACACACACACACACAACTATGCCTTATGGCTTGGGCAGAGGAGCAGGAAAAGGGAGGGTGAGAGAGTCGCATGAAGTACTCGGATGTGTTAACAGAAGTGGCCGAACGACTCCAAGCTGCGCTTAAAGTGGCGGCCCAGCAGCTCCATTCTGGAAGACCTGTCGAATGCTCGTTGGCGCTTCTTTCATCCGTCGCGCTGGAGGAAATGTCGCTTCGATGGGGCACAATCGATGTGCTTGACGATCACGAGGGCCATTTTGAGTTGGTTGTGGGTCTTGACGACAAGATGCTGACGGCGTCGTTTGTGGGACTCCTGCGGCGAATGCAAGAGCCTCACGAGCCACATACAGATGGGGGAAATTCTGCGCCTCCGATCATTGGCCCCCTGGTCAAAAGACTGTCGCAGGAAGGCGTGGTGCCGGTGTTGTTGCTGCTGGTCCCCGCACATACTGGTCTCTGGAGTGAACGACGACGATGGCTAAAGACAACAGTCGTCGCCCATGACGTGATGGAGGGGAAGGGGGAGCATTTTCTGCCGCTGCTTTTGCTGCAGGAACTCCTACTGACATCCCTTCTGGTGAGCTGTCACCACAAGGTTCAAGAAGTTTGGGTGCACCGCTGGTGGGTGGAGCAGCAAATGCTAAAATTGGGTGGCATGGACCTGGAGGCCTTTCATATACACGACCGTTCAGTGTTGTTTAATGCCGCTGATAAACACCCGATGAATTACAACGCCTGGAACCATCGACGGCAACTGTTCGCGTTTCACTTTCAACAAGAGGAGGCTGAGGAGAGTGCTAAAAGATCATTTTTGCTGCAGGAATTGGACGCCGTTGTGCACTTTTTTGAGAAGCACAACGGTGACACATCCGCCGCGGCGTATTTAACATTTCTTCTTGAGCAGGCAACAGCGAAGAGAGGAGCCGATTTTGATAAGCACAACTCCGTGGCATTGCACGTGTGGGGGAGGCTACTAGCTGTTACCACGCAAGAGTTACGCCGACATTACGACAAGGGACACGAGGCTGTCTGGATGCTGCGTCTTGCGCTGATGCGGTGGGCTTTACGCGAACGCCCCCCGTGTGGCTGGACACTCCAAGACGAACTGGATTTTGTTTCCACCTACGCGTCGGTGGTGACGATGTCGGGGGAGGATGAGGGAAACATGGAGCTCGACGTCACGTGGGTGGATGTCTCGGGCGCGTACTGGTGGACGTCGTACCACGCGGTGCGTTATGGTCTCCAACTGTTGGGAATGCTGCGTATGTAACCTGACAATCCATCCCTGTGTGTGCATGTGTCTGTTCGTGTCTTCTCTGTGGCCCGATCTGGCTGTCTTTGAGGTTAGGGTGTTGTTTGTCCCTTCAACAAATATGCGTTTTCTGTCAATGCATTCGCGTGTTTTCCTCCATGAGGACGCATGGGGTGGTGGGTGCAGATACCCACTTGCAGGCGCCATTGTGGCCAATGACACCAGCGCCGTCGACGTTTATTGCCTTCTACCCCAAAATTTGCTGTTGCCACAGAAACGGTCCCTCCGCTGGCAGGACCGCATCGCAGTAGATAAAGAAGCGAGGAATACATTAACAGTGCGCCGGTGACTCCTGTTGTTTCTTATTCTGCCCATTTGCAGCGATGTCATTACTTTTTTTTAAAGTCACTCCTTCATTAATTGCTGCATTTTTTCCTCAAAGAGAGGGGGATATTCACCCCAAACGGTAGGAAGGAAGAAGAGAAAAAGGAAAAAAAAACTTTGTTAGGGAAAGTGATTGTGTGGGGTTAGGGGAAAACTATACATACAAATTTACATTCTCACATCCAAAGCATGACGGATACTGGCGAGGTTCATTTTGTGCTCCGTGCGGAGGGGTGCATTCACTCCAGCGATGTGCGACACGTGTCGTGCTCCAGCGGGGTGCTTCTCACTGCGTCGCGTGACAACACCGCCATGATCCTCCCAGAGCAACCTCCCAATGACACCATTACATCCGGTCTTGTGTTGGTAGGCCACACTGCATTTGTGAACTTTGTTACCTTTCATCCCTTCATGACGCTTCTTGATGGTGAGTCCTGCATTGTCACGGGCAGCAATGATAAGCACGTGGCGTTGTGGAACCCCGTGACTACGGCGCTTGAGGCAGTTCTGGATGGTCATGCGCATGGTGTCTGCTGCGGTGTTGTGATGTTACCAAACTCTGGTGACATTGTGACGGGCGATTGGGGTGGTATGTGTATCGTGTTTGACAGTACAACAGGCGGTGTGAAGCAAAATTACACCGGACACAAGACGGCGGTGCGGGCTGTTGCTCAGTTGCCAGGAACGAGCAGCGTTGTGTCTGCCTCTGGCGACAAAACGATCCACCAGTGGGATGTGGAGACAGGGGCTACGCTGTCGGTTTTTGTTGGCCATGAAGACGTCGTGCAATGCATCTGCGCAATGAGTGCGACCCGTTTTGCCACAGGGGGAAATGATGCAACTATCATGATTTGGGACACTGAGACGGGCACCACCCCACTCCGCCTCTTGAAAGCGCACGACAGTCTAATTTACGCCCTCTGTTACTGCCCAACACGGCAACTGTTGTTTTCCGTCTCAGAAGATCGATCGTTGAAGGTGTGGAAGGGCGGCGTGCTGGATTTGGCCTCGTCGAACACGCAGACGGAAAGTGTTGTCATACAGAGCATCAACCATCCATGTGTGGTGTGGTCTGTTTGTTTCACAAATACAGGCGACGTTGTGACCGGCGGTTCTGACGGTGTCGTGCGCATGTGGACGGCAGACGATGAAATGATGGCATCTGTGGAGAAGCTGCAGACACTTGAGGCCGCTGTGGCCGCCCAAACAATTGACGTCAAAGTTCTCACCGTTGCCGGGATTGACACAGCGTCAATGCTTTCGGTGGCTGATCTGCGGTTTCGTAAAGGGACACATCAGGGTGAACGTCTCATTGCTCGCGCAGAGGCAGGCACAATTGAGGTTTATGCCTGGAACTGCGGTCGTTGGGACAAAGTGGGGACTGTTGTTGAGGGGCCGCAGGGGCAGGCATTTACAGGTGCAGCGCAGCCAAGAGAAAAGAAGTACCTGAACGGCGTGCCGCACGATTATATCTTTGATGTGGATGTGAATGGGAAAATGCTCAAACTTTCGTACGACAAAGGCCAGAGCATCTTTGAGGCCGCGCAGAACTTCATAAATGAAAATCGCACCCTCGTGTCCCAATCGCACAGGGAGGAGATACAAAATTTTATTCTAAACAACGTTGATCCCAGAGACATTCAGCCAGGAACAGGAACCGCCAACGCGGTGACAGGAGCAGGCAATCATGCTTCTGCCTCTGCCGCTGTTGGTGGGGGCGGCGGGGAGCCGGTATTCTCTGAATACGCCCGCGAGGCCGCGGCATTGCAGCAAGCCGGTGTCTCAACCACCCCAACTTGGGGAGAGGCGCTGCGCAATATGGAGACGGTGGGGGCATCTAGAAGTGACGTTGCCTTTTCAGGTTATGCACGGGAAGGGCTATTGCTTGAGCAAGAAGCGGCACGGCGGGCAGGAGCGCCTCCGGCCACAGCGGAGGAAGCAAACCGCAGTATCGTCAGATGGAATAGCCATAAACGCTTCACATCGTATAATGCAGCCGGGGCAAAGAAGAAGATTGATGAGTTGACGGGTAACACGCGGCTCAGTGCTTTGGTGGAGCGGGTGGTAACAGCGGCCGAGGGGGAACCAAACAGCGCCCTCCTGGACGATATTGCGGCGTTGTACCACGAATTGCCCGAGGCCTCTCGTTTCCCTGCACTGGACCTGCTCAGCCACCTCCTTGCTGTTACAGTGCATCCGTTTGGTTGGCTGCAGCTGCTTTTGTCGGATGACGGCAACGGAGGGGATGCACCCAATGCACGAGAGTTTTTTGAGGAATGCATTCAAAATTTGCCTCATGTCCCTGATGTGGAGGCTCTCGTGACAACACGTCTCTTTGCTCACGTGATCGCAGCGCTGGACAAACCACCACCAGGAGCGAAACTGACTGCGGATCAGTTGGCGTTGATCCTCGCAATGCTCACGAAAGCACCCCAATCGCTTCTTCAGACGAAAAACAGCAATGTGAAGACGGCAATCTGTGCTCTTCTACAAAATGCAGCGGTGTTACTTGCGGGAGATCCGGTGGTGCTTGGAAAAGATGGTGCGTCTGATGCCACGCGTGGAGTCATGCGTCTGCTAGCGCAGCTGCTTCTTTTTGAGTCCATCTCCTCTTCACACACGCGAGACCTTGTGGCGACGGTCATGACGCTCATGCTTTCTGACGGCAGCGGCAAAGATATTCAGACCTCTGTCGTTGCGGTGGAAGTGGGGCGCAATACACTTGCTCACACGTTGCGAGCATTAAAAGCGGGATCGGAGCCGCATTGCCGGGAGGCGGCCATAAAACTTTTGCATTGCTTGGACGACGCGGAATTGCAATGAACCGAGAGTGTGAGTGAAATCCTCAAAAAAAAAAAAACGGGTTTTCCTTTGAAAATCATCGGTTTGGCTGCTTGCCCACACCATCACCTTTTTCCACCTCTCCCCTATCGTTGCACAATTGCAAGGTAAGTTGATTTTTGGGGCATCCTTTTGGGTGTGTAGGGAAGGCCGCGTGCACAAGAGAGTGTGACTGAGTAATTTATTTGCTTTTCTGCCTTGGTAGTGGTGGCATGCGTTTTTCTGTTTGAACTTTTATGGATTCTCCATCATCCGTCTACTTATTTTATTTCATTTTTGCCTTTCTGTCTTTTCACTGTCTCTCTCTCTTTCTTGCCTTTGTGACTGCGTTGTCTGCAATGCAAAGGGGAATTAAGAGAGAGGAAAGAAGAAGCGACGACTAACAGCAGCTGAAACGCCCAAACGAAAAGAAGAAATGAAGACCGATAGTGTAGTGAGGTTTTTGAGCCTGGACACGTTGGACTCGGATAAACCGCTTATCCGTGAATATTTTCGTCACGCACACCACGTTGCCATACAGAAGTTATTGAAGCATCGTGCGTTGAGCCGCACTCTTTTTGAAATCCCGTCGCTCTCGTCTCAGTCCGGTATATCAGAATCTAATTTCAAGGCCGAGCGTGATGAACTGAGTGCCGACAACAACGCCGCATTCCCCGCCTCGGATGTGCCTGCCCGTCTGAAGTTGTTTGTTCTTTCCCCATCCGTTTCAGAGCCGCAGCGGTACTGCCAGAAAGGCGTCCTGAGTGAAACGGAGTCACTTCAAGCAAAACATGCCGTGGAGTACGAGTTTCTTATCCCCGCCATCAGCTGCGCTGTCGAGAGCGTCATTGACGCACATAAAATGTGGAAGCAGCGGTTGGATAAGCAGAAAGAGGATCATCAGAAGAACTCGGAAGCAGAAGGGGAAACAACTGCCCCGTCAATTGAATCTGCCGCTGCCGTCGCCCCAAATGGACATACGAACGGTCTTGGAGAAGTTCTTTGACGCGGAGGTTACACGGGATTCCTTCAATGTCTTCGACACGAGCACAGCGCCGAGCATCTCCTTTTCGGGATACGTCAATCGCATTGTAGAATACACATATGTGTCCCCGTCTGTACTCTTGATTGCCTGCCTTTATATTGATCGGCTCCTCTCCCGTAAACCATCTCTCTTCCTTACGAAACTCAACATCTTCAAGCTATTTGCCTCTGCAACGCGCGTTGCCAGTAAAGTCATGGACACACGGACACTTAGCAACAAGAACTTTGCCAGCATCTGCGGAGTCAGAAACTCGGAGATGAATTGTCTTGAGGCACATTTTATTCGGTTTCTTGAGCTGGACCTCTACGTGCAGGCCGAAGAGTTCTACCGGTACGTGGATGACCTCGTCACGACGCCCCGTTCCAGAAGACCTTCAACCAAATCGGAAGTTCTGAGTGCTGGTGAATTTGATGAGGAGGATGCGTTGATGTTGCCAGTTTTACGACGGCTGAGCATGGCTAGTGGAAACAGCAGCGGTGGGAGCAGAATGAGCCGTGGAGAGGAAGAGAAGAAAGGCGATTTATTTCCGCCCTTCCTCCCATCACGCGCCAGTATTGCATCGGCGAACAGTCAGGCTTTCACTCCGACAAAGGGCTTGACCAGTGCTGCTGTTAAAAGCAATGATTATGCTAACGAAGTGGGCAAGAAGACAAAGAAGGGCGACAGTGTGGCTGTAGCAGGGAATGGCGTGGTGCCTGTGATTAGAGTGGAGAATGAAGAAAAGTGCTTCTCTGGCCCCTTTTTCTCCCGTTCAACGACAGCCGCTAACATGTCGATGCCAGCGCTCCCGCGAAGGGCCTCGCGTCTCCCTGTCTGTAGCAACAAGAGCATTAGCAACATCAGCATCGGTAGCAATAACATGAGCGTTAGCAGATCCTTTGAAACCAGCGCCACCCGCCAGCACCGTGAAAGAGCGTAAGGGGGAAGTCCAGGCCAGGCCAGGCTGGGGAAAAAGGAGAAAGACGAAAAAGTTCGTTTTCTTTTTTTTTTCTCACCAGGACCAGTGCGAGAAACTGCATGATTTTCGTTGTTTTCTGCTCTCTCTCTCTCTCCTTCTTTTCCCTCCCTGTTTCCTCCCTTTTCTCTATCTTTCTCTCTGGATGCGGTGAATTGCGGCAGCAGGCAAGCCGGAGAGGACAAGATGCGAACAAGGAGAGAAGAGGAAAAGGGGAAAAAAAATATTTAATAAAAAATTGATGGAACTTCTTAAGAGGGAAAGGGGAAAAAAAGACTATTTATATATAAATAAATAAATATATATAATAAAAGCAAAATGGAAAAAAAAAAAAAAAAAAAACGGTTGAAAACACACAAACGAAGAAAAACGAAGAAAAAAAATAAAACATTTTTTTTGATTTTTTTTGTCTTGTTTGGTTTAAAGGGAAATTGGGGGGGAGAAGGGGGGAAAAATGGAGTGAATTGTTTTGTGTTTTGTGTTTTTTGTTTTGTTTTGTTTTTTAGTGGAACGGGGGATTTTGCTGCGGGCACAAAGCGGGGGGGTTGCAAATCAATATATATATTGTATGCATGCAAGGGTGGTGACATAAAAATAAATGGAAGGGGCATACAACACCCACACCAACAAAAAAAAAAAAAAAGAGAGAGAGAAAAAAGGCAGCATTCGTGTCTCATGTATGCATGCATGCATGTCACCTTCTCTCTCTCTCTCTCACCTTCCGCCTGGTTTCTTCCCCCCCTTCCCGCAGTGTCTCCCCATCCTTGCTAAATTATTTACTCATTTCCTTCCCCCATCCCCCATACAAAACACACACAAACACACAGACAGACAGAGAGTGAGAGGGACAGGTAGATGAAACCAAAA
>NW_001849503.1:95353-97324 GCF_000209065.1 Trypanosoma cruzi
CCTTCACCCGGCGGCCGCTGTGTGGTGGGACCGCTACGAAAGGGGTTGAGGAGGGGGGGGGGGAGGGCGTGCCGCCGCTGCGGGGGCGACACTCGCAGAGACCGCACCGTTACTTTTGCGTTTCTCCCCGAAGTGGAATAAATCTTGTAGAAGAGACGTTTTTTTGTTTGTTTGTTTTTGTCTTTGCGTGTGTTTTGTGTTGTTTTGCGTGCGCTTTTTTTTACTCCTTTTTTTTTGTTTGTTTGTTTGTTTTCTCTGCCTCATGCCTCCTTTCATTCTTTCTCTCTCTGTGTGTGTGGCTGCAGGCCTGTTGCCGGCTTTTCTTCCCCCCATTTTGTGTGGCTCGGCGCCGTGCGCTTTTTTTCCCACTTTGCCTTCCTTTCCTCTTTCTTGTTGTTGTTCTCTTTTGTGTGCGTGTGCATGCATGCATGTGTGCTCTGGCCGCAGAGCGAAGGGAAGAAGAGAAGAAAAGGCAAGTCCCCACAAAGTGTAGGCCCACAACAATTGGCTGCCGTGTACACTGCGCGCACACACACACGCATTATAACATATCTAATAAATAAATATAAATATATACATAATACATATAGACAGTACAGTTTCAGCGCAAAGGAACTTTTTTAGTTTTCTTTTCGTTTGTTTTTTTGTTTGTTTGTTTGTTTTCTTTTGCTTGCTTGCTTTTTTTTTTTTTCTTTTTTCTGTCTTCTCTTCTTGTTCCTTTTCTTTGCGATCTTCTTTTTTTTTTCGTTGTGTTTTTGTCGTCGTTGTTGTTGAGCATACATTCATACACACACGCATACGCGTAAGAGATTTCTTGTTGGGTGACTGCGGCAACAGGACCAACGCAGCCGGGATGCCTATCGAACAGGTAATTCTTACAATCCACGCCATCTATGACCTACCGCGGGAGATGCAGCAACTGGATCCGCGGCGGGAGCAGCTTGAGCTTTTTGTGCAGCCTGTAGTCAACTACAACTACCGGGGGCGACGCGTGAAATTACTGCCGTTGGGCGAGAGCGTGATGCCATTTTCCTCCTCCTCCATTTTGTTCAAACGCGAGCGTTTTATTTTGGATTTGGGTAACGTCACGACGCCCTACGCAAGCCCAAAATGTACGCTGCCGTCGATCTCGCCGCGTACCTCACCGTGGCGACGGTGGTACCCAACGGCAGGGGGAGAGACAAACGAAGAGGACGACAGCGACAACGAAACGAGCAACAATGACACAAAAAGAAATATGATCCATGGAAATCAAGTTTTGCTGCAGTACCCTTGTACGCTTGGCCTCTCAACAACTCTTGATGTCATGGTTGGCGTTCGTCAGCATCGCATAGGATCCTTCGTGCTGCGATGTATCACGGTCGGTCAAAGTGCAGACACACACTCCGATGGCGCCGGGTTTTTCTCAGTGGCAATCGAGGAGGTCCGAAAGAAGAAGACTGTCACACGCGTTGTTGGTCTCAGTGTAGGCGGCGTCATACTCTCCGTCTCAGTGAATCCAAATGACGACAAGGAATCTGTACTTGGGCGCCTCATCGGGGACAAGAATCGTAACCTCGCCAGTTGTGGCAATAATCAAGCTCTGGAGAAGCTGGATGTGGCTGCCATGTTGCTTGAAGGGTTTTCAGAAGTGGAGATTTATCAACACATGCGTCTGATTGTGGATCCCGATTATTATCTTCGACGTTTAGAGAACCTTATTGCGTTGTACCCAGCACAAGGGAGTGAGGAGTGGCGACAGAGTGGCGTATTGCTGCAGAAGTACGCATCGAGGGAGGAGGAACTTATGCGCAGGGCCAATTTGGAGATTGGACCCGAGTGCTCTAGCGTCTCTGCACGGCACCGCTTATTGGCCTACCGCTACAAGTATCATCTTAGCGACCAAAGCGTACGGGAGTGCCTTCAGTCCGTTCTGGGGGAAGAAATCCATGAAACGTTGGTTACGGAGCCGGAGGTTGTGTTTGAGCTACT
>NW_001849503.1:97424-98737 GCF_000209065.1 Trypanosoma cruzi
CAGCAACAAGGATTACATCCACAAGTTTCCTTTCACGATTTTGTGCATCGCACTGCAGAGTACACCTTCATCTTCCCCTTCGTCCCTTCTTGGGGCTATCATCTACCTTGACCGCCTATGCCTGCGCCACCCGAATCTAATCATCACGGAAAAAAACATATTAAGGCTTTTCTTGACCTCCGTTCGCGTCGCATCCAAGACCCTGGAATTGCGTAGTATTAACAACCGCCACTTCGCGGAAGTTTTTGGACTTGACACGAAATCATTGAACCTTTTGGAAGAAGCGTTTATCAAGCGGCTGGTGTTTGATTTTTTCTTATCACCAGAGGAATTTGGGGATTATGCCCGTTTGCTGCAGCCATCCAATTCCTACTATTGCCGAAATTTGTCTGCACATCGTGGATATGCATCAACAGGGGGGGTAACAGACGAGAAGGCGATTCCGGAGTCATCAACCACGCAATATTATCAGGATACTCCCAGCAACTACAGTAGCAACGCCCAAAACCCTCCTGCTACAAATCCATTGGGAACTGATGGGCAGTCAAACATTCAAAAACATATCATAGTTGCCAGGGAGACTGGAGTAAATGAGGTTGCCAATGTTTCTCAGGGAGCGTCGTGCTCTAAAGGCATTGGGCCCATGGAGCACAGCAGCCGAGTGGAGGTGCCATCCAAGAAACAGCTTATCGGGATAGGCGGCAGCGGCGCGTGTGGTCTTAATTACCTTAGTGTCAGTGAAAACAGCAACAGTACCGTGCCGACGGCGGGAGGTGATAGGGGTGATGCATCCAGAGTCGTTGCAGGAGGCATTAGCCAGGCGGAACGCAAAGACAAAGTGGTGGTGTAGCGGCCATGTTTTCTCCGTCAGGGGAAAAATAAGTGGGTGGAGCAAATATGCCCAAAACGAATGGCATAAAAGAAGAATGCGCAGAAGTAAATTTAAAGGACAAAAAAAAATAAAAAACTAAAAAAAAGACTTTGGTGGCTTCGGTGGCGCACATAAAAGAAGGAAAGGAAAGAAAAACACCCTTACTTTTAATAAAACAGGGCGAAGCAACAATTGCTTGCGTGAGAAAAGTGATAAAGAAAGAAAAGGGGGGAGAAGGGGAAAAAAAAAAAAAAAAAGGACATCATAAACATAAATATATGATACTACTTAATAAATAGGACGAATGATCCGCAAAGAAAAGGGCAAAGGAAAAGAAATTTTAGGAGGAAGGAAGGAAGCAGAAGGAGAAGGGTGGGGGAAGGTGAAAAAAGGAATAAACCGCGTTTCGTATGTGTCTTTTTTTTTTTTTTTTTTTTTTTGC
>NW_001849503.1:98837-107990 GCF_000209065.1 Trypanosoma cruzi
GTGTGTGTGTGTGATACGGCGCAATATAAAAATAGGCAGGGGAGGGGGAAAATTCAGCAGGAGGGCGTCTTTTTTGTTTTTGTTTTTGTTTTTTGCTTTCTCTCAAGTTACTGTTCTTCTGTTTCTCCCTCCCCCTCTCCCCCTCCCTCTCTCTCTCTCTCTGTGTGTGTGTGTGCAGAGGGGGGGGGGGGGGGGGATTGAGGGGGGAACGAGAGAAGAAGAGAAATATTGAGGTCTTTGATTAGTGGAGAAGATATTTATTTATTTATTTATTTATATGCGTGTGCCCCCTGCTGCATGTGTGAGGGTAACTTTTCTTTTCTTTTCTTTTCTTTTTGATTTTTTGATCTTTGCTCGTTACTAATGTACGAAATTCTTATTTTTCTTTTCATCTCCCCCCCTTTTCATGTTTATTTCCAGATGTAAGTGTTTGGAGGGTCGGTGGGTGACTCCGTTCGCCGTGCGCACCATTTCTTCTTTTTGTTTTTGTTTTCTTTTTTTTTGTTTTGTTTTTCATCATGAAACGCTGTTTTTTTTTTTTTCCTGTTTTTTTGTTTTCATTTTTTTATGCGCGGTTTGTCTTTTGATTGTTTTTTTTTTGCTTTTTTTGACGTCTTCTTTTGTGTTCTCTTGTATGTTTTTTGCGGGTTTTGTTGTTGTTTTTTTGTTTGCTTGTTTTATTTGTGAAGGCGTGCACGTGCATTTGCTGAGGGACGGCTGGTGTTTTTCACCCCCTCCCTGACTCCGCAGTCTTCAGTGTTTGTTTTTTCTTTTTTTTTTTTTTTTTGCCTGTGGATCCGTGTCTTCCTCCATGATGTTGTCTGTCTGCAATGTAAGCGTGTGGGCACGACTTTTGCCTCCGTGCACCACTCTTTGCGGGTGACTGTGGCTGGGCAGTAGTTGCGTGGCATGTCGCCCAAGTACTGTTGTTTCTCTTGTTTTTATCCCGTCTTTCTTCAGGGCGCCCGGGAGGGGGGTAAAGGGGAGAGGGGAATGCAAAGAGGAACGGAATGGAGGTGAGTGGGAGGGTGCGGGGAGAATTAAATTAAGTGACATTATTTTTCCCGTTGTGATTTTTGTTTTCCCTCTCTCTCTCTCTGTGAGTGAGTGTGTGTGTGTCTATGTCTTTCTCTTTATTTTTTGTTTGTCTCCTTTTGCCGAGACGCAGACGGCCTTTATTGTACATGTATATATATATATACGTCTGCGCCGCTTTTACCCGATGGATCTACCGCTTTCTCTTCCGTATTTTATTCTCTTCTCTTCCCACTTCCCTAGCACTCCTACCGGCAGGTGTGTACGCTGCAACGCTACAGGTCAAATAGCTTTTTGTTGTTTTAGTTGTTTTAGTTGTTGTTCGTTTCTTTTTTTTTTTCTTTTTTCCCGGACGCCTTTGTGAGTTGCAAATGTTTTACTCCGGCTGGCAATTTCCCACGCCGCAGCGCATCGTTGCGAGCGACAGCCAGCAGGATGCCAATTATTTCATTCAGGAGACGTGCAGCCCCGGCATCTGTCTCATCCACTTTCTCTCCACAAGCATGCGGCCTGGCGTTTCTGCGTCCGCCGCTGCCGCCGCTGCATCCGCGGCCTCTCGAAGGGAGAACAATGGGCGCATCCACCTGAAGAGTGATGTTCCGATTCACCCGTACAGTGGCGTGTTTTACTTCGAGGTGGAGGTTCGGTCCATCGCGACGGCAGGCAGAAACGGCCGCAACTCTGTTATGAGCTTGAGCGAGCCCGAACTCGTCATTGGTATCTGCCGCGAATCGCTTCCTCAGCACGCGCTGCCAGGTGAAGAGGCGTGGAGCATCGGTCTTTTTACTGCCCAGCGCATGGCGTATATAAACGGCAAGGGCGAAGGCGAAGCTGTGCGCTTCCCCACCGGCGCACGTCAACGCAACAGCAGCACCGCAGCAGGGAACTCAGATGATTATCGTGCAAGAGGGATGAAAGTTGGGGACACAGTTGGATGTATTGTAAACCTCATGGACGGCACAGTACGCTTTACCTTCAATGGTGAGCTTCTGGACGTCGTGGGCACACTGAGTCGACGAATGCCACGGCACGGCTACTACCCCGCCGTGGGCATGTTTCGACTTCTTCCTGCAGTTTCATTGAGAGTTGTGTTTCCGCCGTTGGGTAGGGCGGCGTCTATACTGCGGCCTCCCATGAAGGAAAAGGTCCCGCCACCACCACCACCGCCGCCACCGCCACCACCAGCTGCTGCTGCTGCTGCTGCAGTCACAACAATAACAACAGCTACAGCCGCAACCACCGCGGCGGTGCCGGAGTCGGGAACTGTTGCTGCTGCTGCTGCTGCGGCGGTGGCGGCTGGTGGTGTGACTACTGCGTTTTCTCCTCAACAGGAAATGAGGACGACGGCGGCCGGGTATTTTGTTTTTAATATGGACAAGTACTGTGAGAGCATTGCAGAGGAGTTGGTTCGACTGCACCAGAAAAAGACGGCGGCCGATCTGGAAAACGAGCGCGAGGAGGACAGCACTTGTTCTTGTCGTGATGCAAATATTATGGCAGCCATCAGAAAACACTTGGCAGCACGGGGGATGACAAAGGCGTTGTCCGCTTTTGAGAAGGAGCGAGAAGAGTTGCAGTGCGCTACTGCCGCCACCCGCGTCTCCTCTCCCCTTCAGGAAGGAATGGGATCGCAGAGTGCGGAAGAGACACATGCCACACGAGGGGAAGACAACTCAAAGAAAAGTTCAAGAGGCGCCCTTCCCGGTGGTAGCGGCAGCTCACTAAACAAAATAAGCAGCAAATTAGTGGAAGAAGAATGCCAAGGCATCTCCTACAGCCTTCATATCCAACAGCTGCGAGAAGACATTGGTCGTGGGGATATGATCTCCGGCACGCAGCGTATTCTTGCCGCCGGTGTCATCTCCCCCACAACGCGCGAAAAAATTGCTTCTGTGACTGAGGACGTTAATTTGCTGCCCAACGACTTTTGGGGCATTATTTTCTTTGCGCAGCGTAGGGACATCCTCTTCTTGCTGCGTGCAGCACATTTAGTGGAGGTGACTCTGGACGCCATGGAGAAGGGACTTGGTGCGCTGCTTTCTCGCCTTATTGGAATGGAGGAACCAAACAGGGGCGCAACGGGCGACAGCACGGGAGCGACATCCGTGAAGACGCCTATTACGACTGCGGAGCTAATGAGGCTTGCGCTTCACATCCTCCTTGAGCCATTTGAAGAGGTCTCGGCGGCCGCCAGGCACCATCAACGTGCCTCCTCTGTGGGGGCGCGGACAGGGGACGCAGCCGCCTTTGGAATGCTCGACGAAACCCTTGCAAAGGGAGAGTCCAAATGGCCGTGCGATGACCTCGCAGCACATCTCTTTTTCACAGGGGACAAGACATTATGGTCCGGACCAGAGGCACCGGTCACGCTGTTGGTGCGCCGAAGTGTCCCGAACATGCCACCACCCAAGCCAAAACACCAACGGCAAATTGTTGAAACACTCTCCATGTTGTTGTCTCATCAACGTGCTGTATGCGCCCGGGAAGAGGAGCAGCAGTATGCAAATGAGAACCGTACGTGGGTAGAAAGCTGGCTGCTGCTTGTAAAAGACGCTAAGATTCAATATCGTGCCCGTTGTTGGTGTCTTCTTCTTCATGCCATCGAGGATTTCAATGGTGCCTTGGAGTATCGACTTCTTGTCTGGCAACGTAGGCACGAGGAGGAGATGCGGGAAGCTGAAAAGGGAGGCGGCCTGGGCCGTCACGGTGCCACCACACATCATCGAGAAGGCGCTGGTAGGCGGCTATTCCCTTCACTACGGTCAGCATGGCGTCATGTGCATGCTGCGGCCGCGCTAGAGCCTTTGTTCAACATTGTAACAAAGGCCTTTAGTGACCGGCTTTATCGCGCATCCACGGCCGCACAACTTGCTACAATGGCAGCACAAAACGGTAGATCATCCACCTTTGAAAAGGGCCCGAAGAGGAACCTCTCCTTCCGATGTGATTTTATGAATAGTGAGGAGGATGAGGGACGATATGAACATGGCCCTCATACAGGTGAATTAGCATCAGAGTTCGGGAGTACCCTTACGGCAAGAAACAACAACAACAAAAACGAGTTGCTCAAGAAGAAGTCGTGCTACAATGATGATGTCCGCTTGAGCTTTCTTTATATGAAAAGTATATACAGGGCTGTTTTTGCCTAAAAGAAACCGGAGTTTTCTTGGCAATTACGTGCTTGGTCTTTTTGTTCGTGTGTTTGCTTTCTCTCTCTTTCTTTTTCTCTCTCGTCTTTTTGTTTGGTGATTTTGTTATTGTTTTGTCGCCGCGTTTTTTGTTTTTGTTTTTTCATGATTCAACCAAAGTATTTCTGGGCGTGTGCGTGTTGGATTTTTTTTCTTTTTTCTTTTTTTTTTTTTTTTTTTGTGTGTGGAGGGGAATTTGGTGCCTCGGCGTTGTTGTTTTTGCACCTTTCCCAAACTCCCCACTTTTTTGATGTTTTCTCCTTTTTTTTTTCCCTGCCGCACACACAGGGGGGAGTGAGGGGAGGGGACGGTCGTCCAGATGACTGGAGGCGGCGACCAGCAGCAAGGGGAGGAGACGGCAGATGACGGCATGGAGCGGAAGAGGTGTTCTTCACCGGCCGCTTCAGGCTTGTTTGACATGCCGAGGGATCCACCTGTGTATTATTCGCCAAACGGTGAGGAAATGACGCCAACACGCGGGGCAGATGCGAGAACTCACAGTTGTGCTGGAAACAGCTGCAGCGGGGGAGAGGGAGGGGGAAGAAACGCGTGGCAGCCGCCGAGACTGGAGGATTTTGCCGGCCCTTTCAGCGGTGTTTTTCCACCCGAGGCGGCCGTGAAAATGACGGACGTGGCTAACGACAACGACTGTCGCGGCAGTGACGAGGGGTCATTACTCGCCAGAGAAGTTCATGAAATGTTCACGGCATTGCCCGATGTGCCCGCCCCTGCCAGCAGCAAAGACGTCACGCAGCAGACTTTTGAGAGCGGCGTCGTGACGACGTCGAAGACGGGGTGCAGCCCCCGAGTGGAGCGAAAGGAATCATATGGGCTGCAGTTAAACACGGGTCCATCTTCGGAAACAAGTCGCGATCCCAATCAACAATTCCTGCGGCTGCTGAAGGGGCGTCAGCGACGTGAAGCGGGTCACACGTCGCCACGTTCATCCATTCCGAAACCAACGAGGAATCACCCTACTTGGCGGACCACCAACTCGAAAGGCAAAAGAAATCATCGGGAAGAAAAGGAGGGTGGCATGTCGCTCAATTTTCGTGTACCCACCTCTCGATCGCCACGGACCACCTCTTTTTCATTTGTTTTCCAGAAGGAGGCAAGGCGAAGGCGTCTAAACGATGAAATATTGCCGGACGGAGGGACCTATGCCAAATCCATTGAAGACCGACCAAAGCCAAGCGTCGCGGCATTAGCTGGAGACAGACAGCATGTCTCTTCAGCGCCAATGGAGCAAAGAGAGGCATCGTCACTTGTATCGGTGGTGGCTCATGTCATGGATGCCACACCAACATTGAAAACTTCCGCTGAAGAGGAACCGACAGCTCGGCTGGTGCCACCCATGCAAACACCCTTTTTTGCCTCCAGAAGCACCTTCATTTACGCCGATGGAAGACAAGAAAAGACGTTGCAGCTGCCCAAAAAGAAAACGGTCCAACATCCGGGCATAATTCTGGACGAAATCAGCACGTCGCCGTCAGAGCTTCTGGACGGCGCACTGAATTCGTCGTCCGTTTTTAACTATCCCATCGATTGGGGAAAGACTTCTATTGAAGAATCGCGTCCATTGCAAACGGAACGCCATCCCACAACAGGCATTTTGGATGCAACGGTGAAGGATAACCCAAGAAATCACACCGTCGTTGAAGATGAAAAAGAAGACGGGCAGCAAAATGATTCCTTTGCCTTTGAAGGCATGGGCTTCAACTCAATATTGCCAACGACACGCAGTCGATGGTCCAACAGTCCTGTCTATGAGATTGTGGCCCATGCCCCATCCACTCAGACCTCTACACGTGCGCCAAGTGTCATGAGTGTACTTCAAGCATTACCCGCAGCCCCTCCACCTGAGCAAGAGGAACAATTCTCGTTGTCATCGTGTACAGTGGAAGAGAAGGCGGCGGTGGCAGAAAATGCCACGGAGCCTGTGACATCTGTAGTGTCATACAAAGCACGTTTTAGCGGAAAAAATCGGAGCGAGACACGGCAAAAGGAGCGCCCTTTAACGTCAAGGTCTCAACGACCGCTCCCGGCGTCTTTAGGTTCATATGCTGAGATTAGGACCTCAGCGCGGCGATTTCATGCCGGAGCTGAAGCTAGGAGGGATGTGAAGGTTCGGCATCAAAACCGCCAATACCAACCCAAATTCCATCAGAAACGTCGTCCACATGGCAAGCGGGATGAAATGGAAAGGCCACCCCCATGGGAAATTGCAGCTCAGGTGAAGGCAATACGAGAGCGTGTGTGCCGTTTACGTGAAATGGGGATGCATCGCGAGGCAGAAGTTTTCTGGTATTTATGGCCAGAAGAGCGGCAGCTGTGGCACTCTCTTACGAACAAATTGACATTACTTCGTGGTCAGGCCGCAGAACTGACCAAACGGATTTCGGAATGGGAAATGGGGCATCCTGAAGATACATTGGCTAGAGTAGAGAAGAGGATTCAGCTGATCCAATTCAAGAAGCAATTTCTGCTGACGGAATGGGAAAAGGTCGAGGATCTCTCTTGGGAGTACCTCACGGCACAACTGTTGCAAGGTGCAAAGAAACCACTGAGGACTCTTATCATGCTACCCTCGCGGCAAAAGTTTTAGAGAGTGAGTGTGTTTTGTGTATTATCGTTTTGTGAAGATCCTTTTTTTTTTTTTTTTTTGCTTATTTGCTTTTTACTCTGTCTGTACGTGTACATTTTGTTTCAGTTATATTCCCTTTTCTTTTGGATGCGATGCATGTGAGTGTGAGATGGGGTTGTAGTGCAGCGGTTTGAAGGAATCGTGGGAATGGGATTTGGGAAACCCGCCTTCCTCCTTTGCCCTTGTGTCGTTTGAGCAATGAAAGGCTGTGGCATTGACAGGTGGCTCTCACAGCGTGATGCATGTCGTGAGGGAGTATTGGCACACGAGGTTTGGCTGTGAACGCATGTTGCGCCACAAAAGGAACCGAAGGAAATTTTCTTTTTTTTTTTTTTTTCTTTCTTTCTTGTTTTGGCGACGTTCAAAAGAAATGAGCGACGCTGCCGTCTTGGCGGAGAGCATTGGGGCAGCCCCATTGCCCGTCATTCAGTTGTCCGAAAGTCTCCTGAAATCGCTTCATATTCCTACCCAGCACACTTGTTTCTTGCGCCCCGTGTTTGCCTCTCACGTGAGTCGCCAGTCGTCTGCATTGTTCATCACAAGTTGGCTGCCACGTGTTCTTCTTGTCACGGAGTCCGGTCTACTGCTACTCATTGACCCCAGTGACGGGCGCGTCACACACGAGGCCTCTCTTCTCCTCTCCGGATCTCCGCCTGCAGCCGAGAATGAGCGTCTTGTGCACATTGTGATGCAGCAGGGGCAGCAAAGCAGGGATCGACCGAAAACAACTTTGTGGATGAAAATTGCTTTGGGCACGACGCTGTTTGCAGCCATTCTTCGTTTTAAAGGGGTGTTTCAAGGGACTCCAACGGAGCTGCTTCGGGTTATTCTGCACTTTGTACCTCAACGACATGTGTCAGTGCAACAGTACGTGCTGCCAGGACCACTGAACAATATTATTTCAAGTGGTCTTCGTAGCGTCTCCGTGAGGAATTACGATGAAGAAGATGATACGTCTCGTGGGATGTCGTCATCCCCCCGTGCCGCGAAGAGGCGTTATATGAAGTGGTTTGTTGTGGAGGAGTGGAAGCGGCACAAGACACTTCATGCTGAACTGGAGAAGCAACAGAAGGAAAAGAATGAGAATCTCGCGCCGCAGGAAGAGGAACAGGAAGTTGATTTCCCTCAAGAGACCGCTGAAGAGGACATGGTCCCAAACAATGATTTTGCCGCAGTGGAAGCCGCTCCGTCCGAAGAAGAAGAAATGAATGACGTGGATGAGATGAATGCTTTCGATCATGACAAGAAATCTCAGGGATTCTCAGTGGGCGAACAAAACAGCCTGCATGAGGCGATGGATGAGGCTGAGGATTATTATACAACGACGGCTCTCCTGCAGAGAGAAGATTTTCTGTCAGCCAACCTCGACGTGCGGCAGCCGCTACTGCAGAAGGAAGGGGAGTTGGAAGAAGAAGAAATGTTGGGCTTTGAATACAAACCCGCGGTTCCTCCGCCCTTTTTGTTGAATGAGACGGGCACAATGGGATATGGTGAGTTGCCGGGAAGAGCATCAGAAAATAGTTCGATGAGGTGGGAGGGAAAAAATGGCAATGAATGGACGTCGCTTTGGCGTGAGCTGAGGCCCAAAAACTCCGTGGACGTGTCATTGAATAAAAACGGAAGAGAAGGCGGGAGCTCCAGTGAAGAGCCGTGGAATCATGTGGATCACGCGCCGCCTAGGAAAGAGTCCGCACCCGAAGAGAAATGCGAGGCGCCGTCGTCGCAGACCGGTGCGGTCTGTACGGCAGGACCCGCTGACATAACAGAAAAGTCAAGGGAGGAAAACGAATGCTTGATTAATGCAGAGGACCCCATCACTGCGCTCGAAGCACTGGAGCTTCCTCCGCCACTCCCTGCCACGTCTTTTTTCCGGTTGGAGCAAAAAATGGATAACGACAATGCGCAAACAATTGTAGATGAGCAGAGCAACATGGAGGAGTTTCCACTCATCTGCAACAAAGTGGCCGAAGTGACGCCCCTGCAGGCCAACGGGGCCCACATCTTATCTTTGTATCCCCTGCAACGCCCTTTGGGGGATTATAAAAGGAAGGGCGCAGAAAGTTCTGATGAGGAACAGCTCTGGCAGCGGGTTTATCACGAAAATCTGGGAAGGAAAGCGGATTCCCGTGTTTGCCAACAGTCACCCATGGAAAAGTACGGCCGCGGCTCTGCACACGTGTCCAACTTAAGTGTAGACGCAAAAGTGCTTGGGGATATATAAACGTCTTGGGGAATGCCCGAGGTGATATCGAATATTGCGTTCTTTCCACAGGTTGTATTGAGCGA